>NC_063258.1:14923505-15124956 GCF_019578655.1 Ricinus communis
TTCATAAATATACACATTTACGGGGTTGTTTATAATAAATATACCCTTTTACAGGTTTGTTTTCTCATATTATAAAATTACTGGAAATTTAAAGAGTTGTTTTCTCATACTCACAAATACACAAAATTGTAGAGTTATTTTTCTCCGGTTAATCATCCCATATACAGTTGTTGTAATATTTATAAGCCATACCTATTTGAGGTTGTTTTCTTATTTAAAATTCACCCTTACAAGAGCATTTTTTCTCGGACTTGCAATTACACTACTTTTACGGGGTTGTTTTATAAGATTAATTAATATACACTTTTGTTTGTGTATATAAACCAAATATATCCTTGCCACTACGATTGTTATTTTTGTTCATAAATTAACCCGTTTAAGGGGTTGTTTTCTTATACTCACGAATACACACAAAATTACGGGGTTATTTTCTCCGTTGATAAATATCCTTGAATTCTGGGGTTGTTTTCTCCTTCAATATACCCTTCTGAGCTCTGTTACTGCCGGACTGCAATTACATTAATTTTACGGGGTTATTTTCTCAGATTTATAAATATACATGTTTTATGGGGTTATATTCTTATATTGATAAATATACCACAATTATGAAGTCGTTTTCTCATATTAAATTATTAGCACTATTATGGGGTGGTTTTCTAAAATTCATAAATATACACGTTTTACGAGGTTATTTTCTCAGATTCATAAATATACATGTTTTACAGGGTTATATTTTTATATTGATAAATATACCACTTTTTCTGGGTTGTTTTCTTTTATGACAAATATACCCCTTTTACGGGGTTTTTTTCTCTTATTATAAAATTAACCCATTTAAGGGGTTGCTTTCTTACACTCACAAATATACCAAAATTACGGGGTTATTTTCTTCGATTTATAAATATCCCTCATATTACGGGTTTGTTTTCTCATATTAAAAAGTTTACCCCTTCTACAAGGCTATTTTCTCAGACTCACAATTACACTACTTTTACGTGTTTATTTTCTCATATGTATAAATGTACACGTTTTACGGGGTTATTTTTTTTTATTGAGAAAAATGCCACTTTTACGGGGTCGTTTTCTCATATTAAATTATTAGCACTATTTTGGGGTTGCTTTCTCAAATTTATAAATATACACATTTTACAGGGTTATTCTCTTATATGGACAAATATACGTTTCTGAAATTTGTTTTCTCGTATTATAAAATTAACCTATTTAAGGGGTTGTTTTCTCACACTCACAAAATTCGTGGTTATTTTCTTGATTGATAAATATCCCCATATTACGGGATTGTTTCCTCATATTAAAATTTATCCCGCCTACGGTGTTTTCCGGACTTCATGATTACTACTTTCGGGGTTGTTTTCTCATATTCATATACCTGGATTACTGTGAGGTTGTTTTCTTATATTGATAAATATAACACTTTTCTGGGGTTATTTTATTATATTGACAAATATACCCCTTTTAGAGGTTGTTTTCTCATATTATAAAATTAATCCATTTAGCTGATTTTCCTCGTACTTCAAAAAATATACCAAAATTACGAGGTTATTTTCTTCGATTGATAAATATCCACTTATTACGGGGTTGTTTTCTCATATTAAAAAATTTACCCCTTCTACGAGGCTATTTTTTCAAACTCGCAATTACACTACTTTTATGGGGTTGTTTCTCATATTCATAAATTTACACGTTTTGCAGGGTTATTTTCTTATATTGATAAATATACACATTTTACGAGGTAATTTTCTTATATTAAAAAATATACCCCTTTTACGGGGTTGTTTTATGATATCATAAAATTACTCCATTTAAGGGGTTATTTTCTCATACTCACAAATATATTAAAATTACGGAATTATTTTCTCCGATTTACAAATATCCCGTATTACGGGTTATTTTTTCATATTAAAAAATTTATCCCTTCTACGAGGCTATTTTCTTAAACTCGCAATTACACTACTTTTACGGGGTTGTTTTCTCAAATTCATAAATATACACATTTTACGGGGTTATTTTCTTATATTGACAAATATACCCCTTTTAGAGGTTGTTTTCTCATATTATAAAATTAATCCATTTAAGCGGTTGCTTTCTCATACTAAAATATACCAAAATTACGGGGTTATTTTCTTCGATTGATAAATATCCACTTATTACGGGGTTGTTTTCTCATATTAAAAAATTTACCCCTTCTACGAGGCTATTTTTTCAAACTCGCAATTACACTACTTTTATGGGATTGTTTCTCATATTCATAAATTTATACGTTTTGCAGGGTTATTTTCTTATATTGATAAATATACACATTTTATGAGGTAATTTTCTTATATTAAAAATATACCCCTTTACGGGGTTGTTTATGATATCATGAATACTCCATTAGGGAGTTATTTTCTATTACTCACAAATATATTAAAATTACGAAATTATTTTCTCCAATTTACAAATATCCCGTATTACAGGTTATTTTCATATTAAAAATTTATCCTATCAGGGCTATTTTCTTAGACTATGCTTTCACTACAGGTTGTTTTCTCAAATTCATAAATATACATTTTACAGGTTATTTTCTTATATTGACAAATATATCCCTTTTAGAGGTTGTTTTCTCATATTATAAAATTAATCCATTTAGCGGTTTGCTTTCTCTTTAAAATATATACCAAAATTACGGGGTTATTTTCTTGATTGATAAATATCCACTTATTCACGAGTTGTTTTCTCGTATTAAAATTTACCCCTTCACGAGGCTATTTTTCAAACTCCCAATTACACTACTTTTTATGGGTTGTTTCTCATATTATTAAATTTACATTTGAGTTATTTTCTTATATTGATAAATATACACATTTCATTTAATTTTCTTATATTAAAAAATATACCCTTTTGAGGTTGTTTTATGATATCATAACATTACTCCATTTAAGGGGTTATTTTCTCCACAAATATATTAAAATTCTGAAATTATTTTCTCAAGTTACAAATATCATGTCTGGTTATTTTTCATATTAAAAATTTATCCCTTCTACGAGGCTATTTTCGGACTAGTTACACTACTTTCAGGTTATTTTCTCAAATTCATAAATATACACATTTTACGGGGTTATTTTCTTATATTGACAAATATACCCTTTCTGGGTTATTTTATATTATAAAATTATCATTTAAGGGTTGTTTTCTATAAATTACTCACAATTATGCACATTGACCCATTGGGCCGTGGCCAAACCTAGGGAATGGGTAGGCTTAAGGCCACCGAAACCGTCAGTAAAACACACTTTCAGCGGTTAAACAAATCTCATCTCAAATTAATATTATTAAAACCCGCGATCAATAACATTTGCATTCACGCAATACTTGATTCGCGGAAAACTTCGGCGGAAACTCGAAAAATTACAATGATACATCTCTATTACTGCGGAGAATCTAAGATTTACCAATTTACATACCGATCAAATACATCACCGGTAATTGAATTCTTGCGAATAAGTCGCGAGAGCTGCGATCGAATCTGAAAAAGCGATAAAAATAGGTGTATCGGTCGAGTGGTCGTCATATATCTAAAAAGCAGTTTCAAATATCTCAATGTCACCTTATTAAATTTTAAAATAATTAATAAATCCGCGGGCCATCATGTCATGTTAAAACATATGTGTCATGCCATGCTTAAACAAATTTATTCCACATACAGCGGGGCGGAGTACGCGGTGAACTCAATCTGACTCACAAAATCTCGATTATTTACACTATCCTCTCGACTACTCGGCTCAACATCTGACCTCTTTCCTCGATTTCCAACAGGTGGCGAGCAGCTCGACCGGAACCTTCCCGGTCCAGGTCAGCAACTCCTGCTTAGCCTTTTGGCTCTCTTATCAGCCGAGGCAATGCTCGACCGGGGACCTTACCTCCGGTCTGGTCGCCGTATCCAAATAGCCGGCCGAAGAGCAATGCTTTCGACGGGGACCACCCTCAAGCAACCACACTAAACTGAGGATGCTTTCGACGGGCGAGTCCTAATCTTTCTTTCTTAAAATTTTTACCTCTTTTACCCTTTCCTATCTCTCTCGGATTATATTGGGACACTCATCCAACTCCTATGTTCTGCCCCATCAGGTCATGCAATATTAAATTGGTAATAAAGGAAAAACATATTTAAATAGTAATTAAAAGCATCATGCAAATGATAATAATAATTGGAATGAAAATTGAAGGTACAAATAAATATTCACGGTGTAAATCAAATTTTATGCATGACACGTCGTAAGCGATATATGACTTTAACTCACAGGGATTGGCGACCTCCTTGCTCACGCTCGGGTGCGCCGGTGGGGCCGGTAGGGCAATGACAATCTAGTCACGGAAAAAATTTATCAAAGCAGTGAAACAATCATCATCGGTAATCCTGGTCTACGACTCACGGGGCCATTGTCTAAATCTGACTGGAACTACCGAAATTCGGCGAGAACCTCCTACAACGAACATTACCCCCCGTAAGCGGGTCGGGACACCGGAAAAACACTCCAAATATCCAATAATTTAAAACCGGGTGGATCCGAACCATTCACTCACCCGCCACCGACCTGGCAAAGGCGAGGCAAACGACGCCTGGTGTTTGACTCACAATATCATCAAATACACAATATAATCCAATAGACACAATTAAACCAAATTTCTAAAAATAGCGGGCAAAGAAAATTCAAGGGCCATTTCGATCAACGTTATTCATTGCGGTAGGTGGTGATCCGAACACACCATCGGACTCACAACGACGCGGCATTGCCCGATATTCAAAGCGAAGCCGTCGCCCTGGCGGTGCCATCGCGAAGCTTGAGAGGAGGAGGTCGGGATCGTCCTCCGATCATCCATCCTCATGGGCTTCAGGGAAAGCCTGGCCCATTATATCTCTCCAGGATCTTGAGTCTCCAGCCATTGTAGCTGCCACATGGGAAGCGTCGCATTTCTGACTCGGCGGTGGCTGGCGGGAAGCGGCCGGGAAACCGCCCTGGGCACTGCCACAGGCTCTCAGCTGGGCCTTGGGTGTGGCTCCTTCTCAGGCCTCGATCACCAAGCCTTGTCGCTGTAGCCTCCGCTTGTGACCGCGCCAGCCTCTCTCTCTCCAGATCTCCTTTCTCTCTCCCCGATTCCATTTCTTTCAATATCGACATTGCATTTGAACTTTTCCTTATTACAATTTGGTCCCTCAACTTCCTTAATTACTTTGTTTCATCATGAAATTCTAATTTAACCCCGAACTTTCCTTTAGCCTTTCAATTAAGCCCTTAACTATTTAATTTGGGCCAAATTAAATTCGAAAATACACAATTACAAAAATACCCTGACCGACATATTTATTTACAAAATACCAAACTCACAAATTTTCATTAAAACCCCATAAAAATAACATTATACTTTTAACCCTTATACAAAATAAATTTCCAATTTGGTCACTTTAAATTAAATAATCAATTTCCAACTTAAAATTTAATACTACTAATCAATTATAATACCAATTCTCCCAAAATTCTTTTATAAAAAACATCCTTTATAATTTCTTCCAAAATTTTCCGATATATAATTTTACTTATATAAATATGCATTTGGGAAAATTTTGAATAACCAAAATATAATCATTTCTCAAATAATTTACTTGAATAATTTCTTAAAATTTCAAACTAATTGGGTATAGAAAATAACTCATTTATTTGATTAATATTAAATTTTTCATTAAATCATTTCAAATTAAACCCAATAATAATAAAGCTAAAATTAACTTAAATAAAAATTCATTATTAAATATATAAAACATTCCGGGTGTTACACAAATATACTAAGATTATGGAGTTATTTTCCCCGATTGATAAATATCCCGCATAACAGGGTTGTTTTCTTATACTAAAAAATTTACCATACGGTGTTTCTCGGTTCATAATTACTACTTTTCTGAGGGTTGTTTTCTCAAATTAGAAAATATACAAGTTTTATAGCGTTATTTTCTTAAATTGGTAAATATACCACTTTTACGGGGTTATTTTCTTATATTGGTAAACATGCCCATTTTACAGGGTTATTTTCTTGTATTCATAAATATACACGATTTAAGGGGTTGTTTTCTCATACTCACAAATATACCAAAATTACGCGGTTATTTTCTCCGAATGCTAAATATCCCGTATTACGGTTTATTATCTAATATTTATAAATATACCCCTCTTACGGGGTTGTTTTCTCATATTAAAAAATTTACCTGTTCTACGAGGCTATTTCCTTAGATTCACAATTACACTACTTTTAAAGGGTTGTTTTCTCAAATTCATAAATATACAAGTTCTACGGGGTTATTTTTTTATATTGATAAATATACCACTTTTACAGGGTCGTTTTCTCATATTAAATTATTAGCACTATTATGAGGTTGTTTTCTCAAATTTATAAATATATACGTTTTACGAGGTTATTTTCTTATACCGACAAATATACCCCTTTTATGGGGTTCTTTTTCTCATATTATAAAATTAACCTATTTAAGGGTTTTTTTTCTCATACTCACAAATATTCCACAATTACGGGGTTGTTTCCTCAGATTCATAAATATCAGAGTATTACAGGGTTGTTTTCACATATTAAAAGATTTACCCCTTCTACGAGGTTGCTTTCTCATATTAAAAAATTTACCCATACTGCTTGATTTTGTTTTCTCCTTATTATGTGATTAATTTAAGTGGTTGTTTTTCATATTAATTTACCTCTTCTACAGGGTTGTTTCTCAGTTCATGAATTACACTATTTTTACGAGGTTGTCTTCTCATATTTATAAATATACACGTTTTATGGGATTATTTTCTTATAATTATAAATATACTACTTTTACGGGGTTACTTTGTTATATTTACAAACATACCCCTTTTACTTGGTTATTTTTCATATTATAAAATTAACTCATTTAAGGGATTGTTTTCTCATACTCGCAAATATACTACAATATACCGCTCTTATAGGGTTATTTTCTCATATTAAAATATTACCCTATCTACGAGGCTCTTTTCTCAGACTCGCAATTATACTACTTTTACAAGGTTGTTTTCTCATATTCGTAAATATACACGTTTTACGGGGTTATTTTCTTATATTGATAAATATACCACTTTTACGGGGTTATCCTCTCATATTAAATTATTAGCACTATTATGGTGTTGTTTTCTATAATTCATAAATATATATGTTTTACGGATTATTTTCTTATATTGACAAATATACCCCTTTTATGGGGTTATTCTCTAATATTATAAAATTAACCAATTTAAGAGGTTGTTTTCTCATACTCATAAATATACCAAAGTTACGGGATTTTATCCTCCGATTGATAAATATCCCCGTATTAGGGGGTTGTTTCCTAATATTTATAAATATACCCCTCTTACATGGTTGCTTTTTCATATTAAAAAATTTACCCGTTCTACGAGGCTATTTTCTTAGACTCGCAATTACACTACTTTTACGAGGTTGTTTCGTGAGATTCATAAATATACAGATTATACGGGGTTATTTTCTTATATTGAAAAATATACCACTCTTTTACGCGGTCGTTTTCTCATATTAAATTATTAGCACTATTCTAGGGTTGATTTCTCAAATTTATAAATATAAGCGTTTTACGGGGTTATTTTCTTATATTGAGAAATATACCCCTTTTACGAGGTCATTTTCTCATATTAAATTATTAGCACTATTATGGGGTTGTTTTCTCAAATTCATAAATATATATATATATATATATATATATAATTTACAGGGTTGTTTTCTTATATTGATAAATATACCCCTTTTACGGGGTTATTTTCTCATATTACAAAATTAATCCATTTAAGGTGTTGTTTTCTCATACTCATAAATATACCAAAATTGCGGGGTTAATTTCTTCGATTGATAGATATCCTCGTATTATGGGATTGTTTTCTAATATTTATAAATATACTCCTCTTACGGGGTTGTTTTCTCATATTAAAAGATTTACCCCTTTTACGAGGCTGTTTTCTCAAACTCGTAATTACACTATTTTTACGGGGTTGTTTTCTAATATTTATAAATATACCCCTCTTATGGGGTTGTTTTCTCATATTATAAAATTTACCCTTTTTACGAGGTTGTTTTCTTAGACTCGCAATTACACTACTTTTACGGGGTTGTTTTCTCATATTCATAAATATATACGTTTTACAGTGTTATTTCTTATATCGTCAAATCCACCCCTTTTACGGGATTGTTTCTCATATTATAAAATTAAGCCGTTTGAGGGGTTGTTCTCTCATACTCATAAAATACTCCAAAATTACGGGGTTATTTTCTCCGAATGATAAATATTCCTGTATTTTGGGGTTGTTTTCTGATATTTAAAATTTACCCTTTCTACAAGTGTTCTCTCAAACTCGCAATTACACTACTTTTACGGGATTATTTTCTAAGATTCATAAATATACACATTTTACGGGGTTATTTTCTTATATCGACAAATATACCCTTTTTACGGGATTATTTTCTCATATTATAAAATTTACCGATTTAAGGGGTTGTTTTCTCATACTCACAAATACACCAAAATTATGAGGTTATTTTCTCCAATTGATAAATATCCCCATATTACGGGGTTGTTTTCTAATATTTATAAATATACCCCTCTTACAGGGTTGTTTTCTCATATTTCAAATTCACCCTTTCTAAGAGGCTGTTTTCTCAGACTTGCAATTACACTACTTTTATGGGGTTGTTTTCCAAGATTAATTAATATACACTTTTACGGGGTTATTTGCTTATATCGACAAATATATCCCTTTTACGGGATTATTTTTTTATTTCAAAAAATTAACCCATTTAAGGGATTGTTTTCTTATACTCACAAATACACCAAAATTACAGGGTTATTTTCTCCGATTGATAAATATCCCTGAATTACGGGGTTGTTTTCTCATACTAAAAATTTACCCATTCTACGAGGCTGTTTTCTCAGACTCGCATTTACATTACTTTTACGGGGTTATTTTCTCAGATTTATAAATATAGACGTTTTATGGGGTTATATTCGTATATTGATAAATATACCACAATTACGATGTTTCTTTTCTCATATTAAATTATTAGTACTATTCTAGGGTTGTTTTCTAAAATTCATAAATATGCACGTTTTACGGGGTTATTTTCTCAGTTTCATAAATATACACGTTTTACAGGGTTATTTTTTTATATTGATAAAAATACCACTTTTTCCAGGTTGTTTTCTTATATTGAAAAATATACCCCTTTTACGGGTTTCTTTTCTCATATTATAAATTTAACCCATTTAAGGGGTTGTTTTCTCATATACTAAAATACACCAAATTGGGGTTATTTTCTCAGTTATTAATATCCCGTACTCAGGCTTATTTTCTAATATTTATAAATATACCCTTCTTACGGGGTTATTTTCTTATATTAAAAAATTTACCCCTTCTACGAGGCTGTTTTCTCAAACTCGCAATTATACAATTTTTACGGTGTTGTTTTCTCAAATTCATAAATATACACGCTCTATGGGGTTATTTTCTTATATTTATAAATATACCATTTTTATGGGGTTATTTTCTTATATTGACAAATACACCTCTTTTGTAGGATTGTTTTCTCATATTATAAAATTAACCCATTTAAGGTGTTGTTTTCTTATACTCACAAATATACCAAAATTACCTGGTTGTTTTCTCTAATTGATAAATATACCCGTATTACGGGGTTGTTTCTCATATTAAAAAATTTACCCCCTCTACGAGGCTGTTTTCTCAGACTCCCAATTGCACTACTTTTACTGGGTTGTTTTCGCAGATTTATAAATTTACATGTTTTACCAGGTTAATGTCTTACTTTGATAAATATACTACTTTTATGACAAATATACCCCTTTTACGGGGTTGTTTTCTCAAATTATAAAATTAACCCATTTAAGGGGTTGCTTTCTTATACTCACAAATATACCAAAATTACGGAGTTATTTTCTTCGATTGATAAATATCCCCGTATTACGAATTTGTTTTCTCATATTAAAAAGTTTACCCCTTCTACAAGGCTATTTTCTCAGGCTCGCAATTACACTACTTTTACGTGTTTATTTTCTCATAAGTATAAATGTACACGTTTTACGGGATTATTTTCTTTTATTGAGAAATATGCCACTTTTACGGGGTCGTTTTCTCATATTAAATTATTAGCACTATTCTGGGGTTGCTTTCTCAAATTTATAAATATACACATTTTGCAGGGTTATTCTCTTATATGGACAAATATACCCCTTTTACGGGGTTGTTTTCTCATATTATAAAATTAACCTATTTAAGGGGTTGTTTTCTCATACTCACCAATATACCGAAATTACGTGGTTATTTTCTCCGATTGATAAATATCCCCATATTACGGGATTGTTTCCTCATATTAAAAAATTTATCCCTTCTACGAGGCTGTTTTCTTAGACTCGCAATTACACTACTTTTACAGGGTTGTTTTCTCATATTCATATACACACGTTCTGCGAGGTTATTTTCTTATATTGATAAATATAACACTTTTACGGGGTTATTTTATTATATTGACAAATATACCCCTTTTAGAGGTTGTTTTCTCATATTATAAAATTAATCCATTTAAGCGGTTGCTTTCTCATACTAAAAAATATACCAAAATTACGGGGTTATTTTCTTCGATTGATAAATATCCACTTATTACGGGGTTGTTTTCTCATATTAAAAAATTTACCCCTTCTACGAGGCTATTTTTTCAAACTCGCAATTACATTACTTTTATGGAGTTGTTTCTCATATTCATAAATTTACACGTTTTGCAGGGTTATTTTCTTATATTGATAAATATACACATTTTACGAGGTAATTTTCTTATATTAAAAAATATACCCCTTTTACGGGGTTGTTTTATGATATCATAAAATTACTCCATTTAAGGGATTATTTTCTCATACTCACAAATATATTAAAATTACGGAGTTATTTTCTCCGATTTATAAATATCCCGTATTACAGGTTATTTTTTCATATTAAAAAATTTATCCCTTCTACGAGGCTATTTTCTCAGACTCACAATTACACTACTTTTACGGGGTTGTTTTCTCAAATTCATAAATATACACATTTTACGGGGTTATTTTCTTATATTGACAAATTTACCCCTTTTACGGAGTTATTTTTTTATATTATAAAATTATCTCATTTAAGGGGTTGTTTTCTCATACTCACAAATATACTAAGATTATGTGGTTATTTTCCCCGATTGATAAATATCCCGCATTACAGGGTTGTTTTCTTATACTAAAAAGTTTACCACTTCTACGAGGCTATTTTCTCAGACTCGCAATTACCATACTTTTACGGGGTTGTTTTCTCAAATTAGAAAATATACACGTTTTATAGGGTTATTTTCTTAAATTGTTAAATATACCACTTTTACGGGGTTATTTTCTTATATTGGTAAACTTGCCCCTTTTACGGGGTTGTTTTCTCGTATTCATAAATATACACGTTTTAAGGGGTTGTTTTCTCATACTCACAAATATACCAAAATTACGCAGTTATTTTCTCCCAATGCTAAATATCTCTTGTTACGGTTTATTTTCTAATATTTATAAATATACACCTCTTACGAGGTTGTTTTCTCATATTAAAAAATTCACCTATTCTACGAGGCTGTTTTCTTAGATTCACAATTACACTACTTTTACAGGGTTGTTTTCTCAAATTCGTAAATATACAAGTTCTACGGGGTTATTTTTTTATATTGATAAATATACCACTTTTACGAGGTTGTTTTCTCATATTAAATTATTAGCACTATTATGAGGTTGTTTTCTCAAATTTATAAATATAAACGTTTTACGAGGTTATTTTTTTATACCGACAAATATACCCCTTTTATGGGGTTGTTTTTCTCATATTATAAAATTAACCTATTTAAGGGTTTTTTTTCTCATACTCACAAATATACCACAATTACGGGGTTGTTTCCTCAGATTCATAAATATCCGACTATTACGGGGTTGTTTTCACATATTAAAAGATTTACCCCTTCTACGAGGTTGCTTTCTCATATTAAAAAATTTACCCATTCTGCCAGGCTGTTTTCTCATATTATAAAATTAACCCATTTAAGTGGTTGTTTTCTCATATTAAAAAATTTACTCCTTCTACGAGGTTGTTTTCTCAAACTTGCAATTACACTATTTTTACGAGGTTGTCTTCTCATATTTATAAATATATACGTTTTATGGGATTATTTTCTTATAATTATAAATATACTACTTTTACAGGATTACTTTGTTATATTTACAAACATACCCCTTTTACTTGGTTGTTTTTCATATTATAAAATAAACCCATTTAAGGGGTTGTTTTCTCATACTCGCAAATATACCACAATTACGGGGTTATATCCTCAGATTCATAAATATCCCCGTATTACAGGATGTTTACACATAGTAAAAAATTTACCCATTCTACGAGGATGTTTTCTCATATTAAAAAATTTACCCGTTCTACGAGGCTGTTTTCTTAGACTCGCAATCACACTAGTTGTACGGGGTTGTTTTCTCAGATTCATAAATATACATATTTTACGGGGTTATTTTCTTATATTGATCAATATACCACTTTTACGGGGTCATTTTCTCATATTATATTATTAGCTCTATTATGGGGTTGGTTTTTCAAATTCATAAATATACACATTTTATGGAGTTATTCTCTTATGTTAACAAATATACCCCTTTTACGGGGTTGTTTTCTCATATTATAAAATTAACCTATCTAATGGGTTGTTTTCTTAAACTCACAAATATACGACAATTACGGGGTTATTTCCTCGACCGTAAATATCCGTGTTCGAAATTGTTCCATATATTAAAAGTTATCCGCTTCTCTGAGGAGCTCTTTCTTATGTTAAAAAATTTATTCGTTCTACGAGGCTGTTTTCTTAGACTCGAAATTACACTACTTTTACGAGGTTATTTTCTCAGATTCATAAATACACATTTTACGGGGTTCTTTTATTATATTTTTAAATATACCACTTTTGCAGGTTCGTTTTCTCGTACTAAATTATTAGTATTATTATATGGTTGTTTTTTAAAATTGATAAATATATACGTTTTCCGAAGATATTTTCTTATATGGACAAATATATCCATTTTACGGGATTGTTTTCTCATATTATAAAATTAACCCATTTAAGGGGTTATTTTCTCATACTCACAAATATACCAAAATTACGGGTTATTTTCTCTGATTGATAAATATCCCCGCATTACGGGGTTATTTTCTTATATTTATAAATATACCGCTCTTACGGGGATGTTTTCTCATATTAAAAAATTTACCATTTCTACGAGGCTCTTTTCTCAGACTCGCAATTATACTACTTTTGTGGGGTTGTTTTCTCATATTCGAAAATATACACGTTCTACGGGGTTATTTTCTTATATTGATAAATATACCATTTTTACATTGTCGTTTTGTCATATTAAATTATTAGCACTATTATGGGGTTGTTTTCTAAAATTCATAAATATACACGTTTTACGAGATTATTTTCTTATATTGACAAATATACACCTTTTACAGGGTTGTTTTCTCATATTATAAAATTAAACCATTTAAAGGGTTGTTTCTTCATACTCACAAATATACCAAAATTACGGGATTATTTTCTCCGATTGATAAATATCCCCGTTTTACGGGATTCTTTTCTTATATTTATAAATATACCGCTGTTACAGGGTTATTTTCTCATATTAAAAAATTTACCTTTCTACGAGGCTCTTTTCTCAGACTTGCAATTATACTACTTTTACGGTGTTAGTTTCTCATATTCGTAAATATACACGTTTTACGGGGTTATTTTCTTATATTGATAAATATACCACTTTTACAGGGTCATCTTCTCATATTAAATTATTAGCATTATTATGGTGTTGTTTTCTATAATTCATAAATGTACATGTTCTACAGGGTTATTTTCTTATATTGACAAATATAACCCTTTTACAGGGTTGTTCTCTAATATTATAAAATTAACCAATTTTTGAGGTTGTTTTCTCACACTCATAAATATACAAAATTCACGAGTTTTATCCTCCGTTGATAATGTATTATGGAGTTATTTTTTAATATTTATAAATATACCTCTCTTACATGGTTGTTTTCTCATATCAAAAAATTTACCCGTTCTACGAGGCTGTTTTCTTAGACTCGCAATTACCCTACTTTTACGGGGTTGTTTCCTGAGATTCATAAATATACACATTATATGTGGATATTTTCTTATATTGAAAAATATACCACTATATTATGTGGTCATTTTCTCAATTTAAATTATTAGCACTATTCTAGGATTGATTTCTCAAATTTATAAATATAAGCGTTTTACGGGGTTATTTTCTTATATTGAGAAATATATCACTTTTACGAGGTCATTTTCTCATAATAAATTATTAGCACTATTATGGGGTTGTTTTCTCAAATTCATAAATATATATATATATATATATATTTTACAGGGTTATATTCTTATATTCATAAATATACCCCGTTTTACGGGGTTATTTTCTCATATTATAAAATTAATCCATTTAAGGGGTTGTTTTCTCGTACACACAAATATACCAAAATCACCGGGTTATTTTCTCTGATTGATAAATATCCCCGCATTACGGGGTTGTTTTCTTATTCTTATAAATATACCGCTCTTACGGGGTTGTTTTCACATATTAAAAAATTTACCCTTTCTACGAAGCTCTTTTCTCAGACTCGCAACTACCCTACTTTTACGGGGTTGTTTCCTGAGATTCATAAATATACACATTATATGGGGTTATTCTCTTATATTGAAAAATATACCACTGTTTTACGGGGTCGTTTTCTCATTTTAAATTATTAGCACTATTCTAGGGTTGATTTCTAAAATTTATAAATATAAGCGTTTTACAGGGTTATTTTCTTATATTGAGAAATATACCACTTTTACGAGGTCATTTTCTCATATTAAATTATTAGCACTATTATGGGGTTGTTTTCTCAAATTCATAAATATATATATATATATATTTTACAGGGTTATTTTCTTATATTCATAAATATACCCCGTTTTACGGGGTTATTTTCTCATATTATAAAATTAATCCATTTAAGGGGTTGTTTTCTCGTCCTTTAAATATACCAAAATTCACCGGGTTATTTTCTCCGATTGATAAATATCCCGCATTCAGGAGTTGTTTTCTTATTCTTATAAATATACTCGCTCTTACGAGGTTGTTTTCTCATATTAAAAATTTACCCTTTCTCTGAAGCTCTTTTCTCGGACTGTAGTTATACTACTTTTGTGGGGTTATTTTCTCGGATTCATAAATATACACGTTCTACGGGGTTTTTTTATATTGATAAATATACCGGTTTTACATTGTCGTTTCTCATATTAAATTATTAGCACTATTATGGGGTTGTTTTCTCAAATTCATAAATATACACGTTTCTGAGGTTATTTTCTTATATTGACAAATATACACCTTTTACGGTTGATTTCTCATATTATAAAATTAACCCATTTAAAGTGTTGTTTTCTCATACTCACAAATATACCAAAATTATGGGATTTTGTTCTCCGATTGATAAATATCCCGTTTCTGAAGTTATTTTCTTATATTTATAAATATACCGCTCTTAGGGGGTTATTTTCTCATATTAAAATTTACCCTTCTACAGGGCTCTTTTCTCGGACTTCATGATTATACTACTTTTACGTGGTTGTTTTCTCATATTCGTAAATATATACGTTTTACGACCTTATTTTCTTATATTGATAAATATACCACTTTTACGGGGTCATCTTCTCATATTAAATTATTAGCTTTATTATGGAGTTGTTTTCTATAATTCATAGATATACATGTTTTACCAGGTTATTTTCTTATATTGACAAATATACCCCTTTTACGGGGTTATTCTCTAATATTATAAATTAACCAATTTATGCGGTTGTCTTCTCACACTCATAAATATACCAAATTTACGGGATTATTTTCTCCAATTGATAAATATCCCCGTTTTACGGGATTGTTTTCTTATATTTATAAATATACCGCTCTTACGGGGTTATTTTCTCATATTAAAAAATTTACCTTTCTACGAGGCTCTTTTCTCAGACTTGCAGTTATTCAACTTTTACGGTGTTAGTTTCTCATATTCGTAAATATACACGTTTTACGGGGTTATTTTCTTATATTGATAAAGATACCACTTTTAGGGGGTCATCTTCTCTTATTAAATTATTAGCATTATTATGGTGTTGTTTTCTATAATTCATAAATATAAATGTTCTACGGGGTTATTTTCTTATATTGACAAATATAACCCTTTTACGGGATTGTTCTCTAATATTATAAAATTAACCAATTTTTGAGGTTGTTTTCTCACACTCATAAATATACCAAAGTTACAGGATTTTATCCTCCTATTGATAAATATCCCCGTATTATGGGGTTGTTTTCTAATATTTATAAATATACCCCTCTTACATGGTTGTTATCTCATATCAAGAAATTTACCCGTTCTACGAGGCTGTTTTCTTAGACTCGCAATTACACTACTTTTACGGGGTTGTTTCCTGGGATTCATAAATATACACATTATATGGGGTTATTTTCTTATATTAAAAAATATACCACTGTTTTACGTGGTCGTTTTCTCATTTTAAATTATTAGCACTATTCTAGGGTTGATTTCTCAAATTTATAAATATAAGCGTTTTACGGGGTTATTTTCTTATATTGATAAATATACCACTTTTACGGCGTTATTTTCTTATATTGATAAATATACCACTTTTACGGGGTCATCTTCTCAGATTAAATTATTTGCATTATTATGGAGTTATTTTCTATAATTCATAGATATACATGTTTTACGAGGTTATTTTCTTATATTGACAAATATACCCCTTTTACGGGGTTGTTCTCTAATATTATAAATTAACCAATTTATGATGTTGTTTTCTCACACTCATAAATATACCAAAATTACGGGATTATTTTCTCCGATTGATAAATATCCCCATTTTTTACGCGATTGTTTTCTTATATTTATAAATATACCGCTCTTACGGGGTTATTTTCTCATATTAAAAAATTTACCTTTTTACGATGCTCTTTTCTCAGACTTGCAATTATACTACTTTTACGGTATTAGTTTTTCATATTCGTAAATATACACGTTTTACGGGGTTATTTTCTTATATTGATAAATATACTACTTTTACGGGGTCATCTTCTCATATTAAATTATTAGCACTATTATGGGGTTGTCTTCTCAAATTCATAAATATATATGTATTTTACAGGGTTATTTTCTTATATTGATAAATATACCCCTTTTATGGGGTTATTATCTCATGTTATAAAATTAATCCATTTAAGGGGTTGTTTTCTCATACACACAAATATACTAAAATTACGGGGTTATTTTCTCTGATTGATAAATATCCCCGCATTACGGGGCTGTTTTTTTATATTAAAAAATTTACCCGTTCTCTGATTTTCTTAAACTCATGAATTACCTACTTTTACGGGGTTGTTTCACGAGATTCATAAATATACACATTATATGGGGTTATTCTCTTATATTGAAATATACCCGCTTATTTCTGAAGTCGTTTTCTCATTTTAAATTATGCTTAGTCTAGTTGATTTCTCAAATTTATAAATATAAGCGTTTTATAGGGTTATTTTCTTATATTGCGAAATATACCACTTTTACGAGTCATTTTCTCATATTAAATTATTAGCACTATTATGGGGTTGTTTTCTCAAATTCATAAATATATATATATATATATATATATATATATATATATTTCGAGGGTTATTTTCTTATATTCATAAATATACCCCGTTTTACGGGGTTATTTTCTCATATTATAAAATTAATCCATTTAAGGGGTTGTTTTCTCGTACACACAAATATACCAAAATTACCGGGTTATTTTCTCTGATTGATAAATATCCTCGCATTACGGGGTTGTTTTCTTATTCTTATAAATATACCGCTCTTACGGGGTTGTTTTCTCATATTAAAAAATTTACCCTTTCTACGAAGCTCTTTTCTCAGACTTGCAATTATACTACTTTTGTGGGTTTATTTTCTCGGTTTCATAAATATGCACGTTCTACGGGGTTTTTTTATATTGATAAATATACCACTTTTACATTGTCGTTTCTCATATTAAATTATTAGCACTATTATGGGGTTGTTTTCTCAAATTCATAAATATACACGTTTTACGAGGTTATTTTCTTATATTGACAAATATATACCTTTTACGGTTGATTTCTCATATTATAAAATTAACCCATTTAAAGTGTTGTTTTCTCATACTCCTGATACCAAAATTATGGGATTTTTTTCTCACGATTGATAAATATTCCCGTTTTCACGGAGTTGTTTTCTTATATTTATAAATATACTAGCTCTTAGGGGGTTATTTTCTCATATTAAAAAATTTACCCTTCTGCGAGGCTCTTTTCTCGGACTGCATGAATTATACTACTTTTACGGGGTTGTTTTCTCATATTCGGTAAATATATACGTTTCTGAGCTTATTTTCTTATATTGATAAATATACCACTTTTACGGGGTCATCTTCTCATATTAAATTATTAGCTTTATTATGGAGTTGTTTTCTATAATTCATAGATATACATGTTTTACCAGGTTATTTTCTTATATTGACAAATATACCCCTTTTACGGGGTTGTTCTCTAATATTATAAATTAACCAATTTATGCGGTTGTCTTCTCACACTCATAAATATACCAAATTTACGGGATTATTTTCTCCGATTGATAAATATCCCCGTTTTACGGGATTGTTTTCTTATATTTATAAATATACCGCTCTTACGGGGTTATTTTCTCATATTAAAAAATTTGCCTTTCTACGAGGCTCTTTTCTCAGACTTGCAGTTATACTACTTTTACGGTGTTAGTTTCTCATATTCGTAAATATACACGTTTTATGGGGTTATTTTCTTATATTGATAAATATACCACTTTTACGGGGTCATCTTCTCTTATTAAATTATTAGCATTATTATGGTGTTGTATTCTATAATTCATAAATATACATGTTCTACGGGGTTATTTTCTTATATTGACAAATATAACCCTTTTACGGGGTTGTTCTCTAATATTATAAAATTAACCAATTTTTGAGGTTGTTTTCTCACACTCATAAATATACCAAAGTTATGGGATTTTATCCTCCTATTGATAAATATCCCCGTATTATGGGGTTGTTTTCTAATATTTATAAATATACCCCTCTTACATGGTTGTTTTCTCATATCGAAAATTTACAGTTCTACGAACTTTTTCTTAGACTACGCAATTACCCTACTTTTCGAGGTTGTTTCTCAGGATTCATAAATATACACATTATATGGGGTTATTTTCTTATATTAAAAAATATACCACTGTTTTACGTGGTCATTTTCTCATTTTAAATTATTAGCACTATTCTATGGTTGATTTCTCAAATTTATAAATATAAGCGTTTTACGGGGTTATTTTCTTATATTGATAAATATACCACTTTTACGGGGTTATTTTCTTATATTGATAGATATACCACTTTTACGGGGTCATCTTCTCATATTAAATTATTTGCATTATTATGGAGTTGTTTTCTATAATTCATAGATATACATGTTTTACGAGGTTATTTTCTTATATTGACAAATATACCCCTTTTACGGGGTTGTTCTCTAATATTATAAATTAACCAATTTATAATGTTGTTTTCTCACACTCATAAATATACCAAAATTACGGGATTATTTTCTCCGATTGATAAATATCCCCACTTTTTACGGGATTGTTTTCTTATATTTATAAATATACCGCTCTTACGGGGTTATTTTCTCATATTAAAAAATTTACCTTTCTACGAGGCTCTTTTCTCAGACTTGCAATTATACTACTTTTACGGTATTAGTTTTTCATATTCGTAAATATACACGTTTTACGGGGTTATTTTCTTATATTGATAAATATACTACTTTTACGGGGTCATCTTCTCATATTAAATTATTAGCACTATTATGGGGTTGTTTTCTCAAATTCATAAATATATATGTATTTTACAGGGTTATTTTCTTATATTGATAAATATACCCCTTTTATGGGGTTATTATCTCATGTTATAAAATTAATCCATTTAAGGGGTTGTTTTCTCATACACACAAATATACTAAAATTACGGGTTATTTTCTCCGATTGATAAATATCCACGCATTCTGAACTGTTTTTATATTAAAAAATTTACCCGTTCCACGAGGCTGTTTTCTTAAACTCGCAATTACCCTACTTTTACGGGGTTGTTTCCTGAGATTCATAAATATACACATTATATGGGGTTATTCTCTTATATTAAAAAATATACCACTATTTTACGGGGTCGTTTTCTCATATTAAATTATTAGCACTATTCTAGGTTTGATTTCTTAAATTTGTAAATATAAGCATTTTACGGGGTTATTTTCCTATATTGAGAAATATACCACTTTTTCGAGGTCAGTTTCTCATATTAAATTATTAGCACTATTATGGGGTTGTTTTCTCAAATTCATAAATATATATGTATTTTACAGGGTTATTTTCTTATATTGATAAATATACCCCTTTTGTAAGTTATTATCTCATGTTATAAAATTAATCCATTTAAGGGGTTGTTTTCTACCACAATATATACTAAAATTCAGGTTATTTTCTCGATTGATAAATATCCCGCATTCTGAGGCTGTTTTCTTATATAAAAATTTACCCCGTTCCACGAGGCTGTTTCTTAAACTCGCAATTACCCTACTTTTACGGGGTTGTTTCCTGAGATTCATAAATATACACATTATATGGGGTTATTCTCTTATATTGAAAAATATACCACTGTTTTACGGGATCGTTTTCTCATATTAAATTATTAGCACTATTCTAGGTTTGATTTCTTAAATTTGTAAATATAAGCGTTTTACGGGGTTATTTTCCTATATTGAGAAATATACCACTTTTTCGAGGTCAGTTTCTCATATTAAATTATTAGCACTATTATGGGGTTTTTTTCTCAAATTCATAAATATATATATATATATATATTTTTTACAAGGTTATTTTCTTATATTCATAAATATACCCCATTTACGGGTTTGTTTTCTCATATTATAAAATAAATCCATTTAAGGGGTTGTTTTCTCGTACACACAAATATACCAAAATTACGGGGTTATTTTCTCTGATTGATAAATATCCCCGCATTATGGGGTTGTTTTCTTATTCTTATAAATATACCGCTCTTACGGGGTTATTTTCTCATATTAAAAAATTTACCCTTTCTACGAAGCTCTTTTCTCAGACTTGCAATTATACTACTTTTGTGGGTTTATTTTCTCGGAATCATAAATATACACGTTCTACGGGGTTTTTTTTTTATATTGATAAATATACCACTTTTACATTGTCGTTTCTCATATTAAATTATTAGCACTATTATGGGGTTGTTTTCTCAAATTCATAAATATACACGTTTTACGAGGTTATTTTCTTATATTGACAAATATACACCTTTTACACGGTTGATTTCTCATATTATAAAATTAACCCATTTAAAGTGTTGTTTTCTCATACTCACAAATATACCAAAATTATGGGATTTCTTTCTACGATTGATAAATATTCCCGTTTTACGGGGTTGTTTTCTTATATTTATAAATATACCGCTCTTAGGGGGTTATTTCCTCATATTAAAAAATTTACCCTTTCTGCGAGGCTCTTTTCTCAAACTCGCAATTATACTACTTTTACGGGTTGTTTCTCATATTAAAATATACTCGTTTCTGACTTATTTTCTTATATTGATAAATATACCACTTTTACGGGGTCATCTTCTCATATTAAATTATTAGCTTTATTATGGAGTTGTTTTCTATAATTCATAGACATACATGTTTTACCAGGTTATTTTCTTATATTGACAAATATACCCCTTTTACGGGGTTGTTCTCTAATATTATAGATTAACCAATTTATGCGGTTGTCTTTTCACACTCATAAATATACCAAATTTACGAGTTATTTTCTCCGATTGATAAATATCCCGTTTTCTGAGATTATTTTCTTATATTTATAAATATATCGCTCTTACGGGGTTATTTTCTCATATTAAAAAATTTACCTTTCTACGAGGCTCTTTTCTCAGACTTGCAGTTATACTACTTTTACGGTGTTAGTTTCTCATATTCGTATTACGGGGTTATTTTCTTATATTGATAAATATACTACTTTTACTGGGTCATCTTCTCATATTAAATTATTAGCACTATTATTGAGTTGTTTTCTCAAATTCATAAATATATATGTATTTTACAGGGTTATTTTCTTATATTGATAAATATACCCCTTTTATGGGGTTATTATCTCATGTTATAAAATTAATCCATTTAAGGGGTTGTTTTCTCATACACACAAATATACTAAAATTACGGGGTTATTTTCTCTGATTGATAAATATTCCCGCATTACGGGGCTGTTTTCTTATATTAAAAAATTTACCCGTTCTACGAGGCTGTTTTCTTAAACTCGCAATTACCCTACTTTTACGGGGTTGTTTCCTGAGATTCATAAATATACACATTATATGGGGTTATTCTCTTATATTGAAAAATATACCACTGTTTTACGGGGTCGTTTTCTCATATTAAATTATTAGCACTATTCTAGGTTTGATTTCTTAAATTTGTAAATATAAGCGTTTTACGGGGTTATTTTCTTATATTGAGAAATATACCACTTTTATGAGGTCATTTTCTCATATTAAATTATTAGCACTATTATGGGGTTGTTTTCTCAAATTCATAAATATATATATATATATACATATATATATATATATATATATTTTACAGGGTTATTTTCTTATATTCATAAATATACCCCATTTACGGGGTTATTTTCTCATATTATAAAATTAATCCATTTAAGGGGTTGTTTTCTCGTACACACAAATATACCAAAATGACGGGGTTATTTTCTCTTATTGATAAATATCCCCGCATTACGGGGTTGTTTTCTTATTCTTATAAATATACCGCTCTTACGGGGTTGTTTTCTCATATTACAAAATTTACCCTTTCTACGAAGCTCTTTTCTCAGACTTGCAATTATACTACTTTTGTGGGTTTATTTTCTCGGATTCATAAATATACACGTTCTACGGGGTTTTTTTTATATTGATAAATATACCACTTTTACATTGTCGTTTCTCATATTAAATTATTAGCACTTTTATGGGGTTGTTTTCTCAAATTCATAAATATACACGTTTTACGAGGTTATTTTCTTATATTGACAAATATACACCTTTTACACGGTTGATTTCTCATATTATAAAATTAACCCATTTAAAGTGTTGTTTTCTCATACTCACAAATATACCAAAATTATGGGATTTTTTTCTACGATTGATAAATATTCCCGTTTTACGGGGTTGTTTTCTTATATTTATAAATATACCGCTCTTAGGGGGTTATTTTCTCATATTAAAAAATTTACCCTTCTGCAGGGCTCTTTTCTCGGACTCGCAATTATACTACTTTTACGAGTTTGTTTTCTCATATTCGTAAATATATCGTTTCTGAGCTTATTTTCTTATATTGATAAATATACCACTTTTACGGGGTCATCTTCTCATATTAAATTATTAACTTTATTATGGAATTGTTTTCTATAATTCATAGACATACATGTTTTACCAGGTTATTTTCTTATATTGACAAATATACTCCTTTTACGGGGTTGTTGTCTAATATTATAAATTAACCAATTTATGCGGTTGTCTTCTCACACTCATAAATATACCAAATTTACGGGATTATTTTCTCCGATTGATAAATATCCCCGTTTTACGGGATTATTTTCTTATATTTATAAATATACCGCTCTTACGGGGTTATTTTCTCATATTAAAAAATTTACCTTTCTACGAGGCTCTTTTCTCAGACTTGCAGTTATACTACTTTTACGGTGTTAGTTTCTCATATTCGTATTACGGGGTTATTTTCTTATATTGATAAATATACTACTTTTACTGGGTCATCTTCTCATATTAAATTTTTAGCACTATTATTAAGTTGTTTTCTCAAATTCATAAATATATATGTATTTTACAGGGTTATTTTCTTATATTGATAAATATACCCCTTTTAGGGGGTTATTATCTCATGTTATAAAATTAATCCATTTAAGGGGATGTTTTCTCATACACACAAATATACTAAAATTACGGGGTTATTTTCTCTCATTGATAAATATTCCCGCATTACGGGGCAGTTTTCTTATATTAAAAAATTTACCCGTTCTACGAGGCTGTTTTCTTAGACTCGCAATTACCCTACTTTTACGGGGTTGTCTCCTGATATTCATAAATATGCACATTATATGGGGTTATTCTCTTATATTGAAAAATATACCACTGTTTTACGAGGTCGTTTTCTCATATGAAATTATTAGCACTATCTGGGTTTGATTTCTTAAATTTATAAAAATACGGGGTTATTTTCTTATATTAAGAAATATACCACTTTTACAAGGTCATTTTCTCATATTAAATTATTAGCACTATTATGGGGTTGTTTTCTCAAATTCATAAATATATATATATATATATATTTTACAGGGTTATTTTCTTATATTCATAAATATACCCCTTTTACGGGATTATTTTCTCATATTATAAAATTAATCCATTTAAGGGGTTGTTTTCTCGTACACACAAATATACCAAAATTACGGGGTTATTTTCTCTGATTGATAAATATCCCTGCATTACGGTGTTGTTTTCTCATATTAAAAAATTTACCCTTTCTACGAAGCTCTTATCTCAGACTCGCAATTATACAACTTTTGTGGGTTTATTTTCTCGGATTCATAAATATACACCTTCTACGGGGTTTTTTTTTATATTGATAAATATACCACTTTTACATTGTCGTTTCTCATATTAAATTATTAGCACTATTATGGGGTTGTTTTCTCAAATTCATAAATATACACATTTTACGAGGTTATTTTCTTATATTGACAAATATACACCTTTTACACGGTTGATTTCTCATATTATAAAATTAACCCATTTAAAGTGTTGTTTTCTCATACTCACAAATATACCAAAATTATGGGATTTTTTTCTACGATTGATAAATATTCCCGTTTTACGGGGTTGTTTTCTTATATTTATAAATATACCGCTCTTACGGGGTTATCTTCTTATATTTATAAAAATTTACCTTTCTACGAGGCTCTTTTCTCAGACTTGCAATTATACAACTTTTACGGTGTTAGTTTCTCATATTCGTAAATATACACGTTTTACGGGGTTATTTTCTTATATTGATAAATATACCACTTTTACGGGGTCATCTTCTCATATTAAATTATTAGCATTATTATGGAGTTGTTTTCTATAATTCATAAATATACATGTTTTACGAGGTTATTTTCTTATATTGACAAATATACCCCTTTTACGGGGTTGTTCTCTAATATTATAAATTAACCAATTTATGAGGTTGTTTTCTCACACTCTTAAATATACCAAAATTACGGGATTATTTTCTCCGAGTGATAAATATCCCCGTTTTACGGGATTAATTTCTTATATTTATAAATATACCGCTCTTACAGGGTTATTTTCTCATATTAAAAAATTTACCTTTCTACGAGGCTCTTTTCTCATACTTGCAATTATACTACTTTTACGATGTTAGTTTCTCATATTCGTAAATATACACGTTTTACGGGGTTATTTTCTTATATTGATAAATATACCACTTTTACGGGGTCATCTTCTCATATTAAATTATTAGCATTATTATGGTGTTGTTTTCTATAATTCATAAATATACATGTTCTACGGGGTTATTTTCTTATATTGACAAATATAACCCTTTTACGGGGTTGTTCTCTAATATTATAAAATTAACCAATTTCTGAGGTTGTTTTCTCACACTCATATATATACCAAAGTTACGGGATTTTATCCTCCGATTGATAAATATCCCCGTATTATGGGGTTGTTTTCTAATATTTATAAATATACCCCTCTTACATGGTTGTTTTCTCATATCAAAAAATTTACAGTTCTCTGATTTGTTTTCTTGACTAGCCTACTTTTACGAGTTGTTTCACTGATTCATAAATATACACATTATATGGGGTTAATTTCTTATATTGAAAAATATACCACTATTTTACGTGGTCGTTTTCTCATTTTAAATTATTAGCACTATTCTAGGGTTGATTTCTCAAATTGATAAATATAAGCGTTTTACGGGATGATTTTCTAATATTGAGAAATATACCACTTTACGAGGTCATTTCTCATATTAAATTATTAGCACTATTATGGGGTTGTTTTCTCAAATTCATAAATATATATATATATATATATATATTTTACAGGGTTATTTTCTTATATTCATAAATATACCCCTTTTATGGGGTTATTATCTCATGTTATAAAATTAATCCATTTAAGAGGTAGTTTTCTCGTACACACAAATATACTAAAATTACGTGGTTATTTTCTCTGATTGATAAATATCCCCGCATTACGGGGTTGTTTTCTTATTCTTATAAATATACCGCTCTTACGGGGTTGTTTTCGCATATTAAAAAATTTACGATTTCTACGAAGCTCTTTTCTCAGACTCGCAATTATACTACTTTTGTAGGGTTATTTTATCGGATTCATAAATTTACACGTTCTACGGAGTTTTTTTTATATTGATAAATATACCACTTTTACATTGTCGTTTCTCATATTAAATTATTAGCACTATTATGGTGTTGTTTTCTCAAATTCAAAAATATACACGTTTTACGAAGTTATTTTCTTATATTGACAAATATACACCTTTACACGGTTGATTTCTCGTATTATAAAATTAACCCATTTAAAGTGTTGTTATTTCAAACTCACAAATATACCAAAATTATGGGATTTTTTTCTCCGATTGATAAATATCCCCGTGTTACGGGGTTGTTTTCTTATATTTATAAATATACCGCTCTTACGGGGTTATTTTCTCATATTAAAAAATTTACCCTTTCTACGAGGCTCTTTTCTCAGACTCGCAATTATACTACTTTTACGGGGTTGTTTTCGTATATATTCGTAAAAATATACGTTTTACGAGCTTATTTTCTTATATTGATAAATATACCACTTTTACGGGGTCATCTTCTCATATTAAATTATTAGCATTATTATGGAGTTGTTTTCTATAATTCCAAGATATACATGTTTTACGAGGTTATTTTCTTATATTGACAAATATACCACTTTTACAGGGTTGTTCTCTAATATTATAAATTAACCAATTTATGAGGTTGTCTTCTCACACTCATAAATATACCAAAATTACGGGATTATTTTCTCCGAATGATAAATATCCCCGTTTTATGGGATTCTTTTCTTATATTTATAAATATACCGCTCTTACGGGGTTATTTTCTCATATTAAAAAGTTTCCCTTTCTACGAGGCTCTTTTCTCAGACTTGCAATTATACTACTTTTACGGTGTTCGTTTCTCATATTCGTAAATATACACGTTTTACAGGGTTATTTTCTTATATTGATAAATATACCACTTTTACGGGGTCATCTTCTCATATTAAATTATTAGCATTATTATGGTGTTGTTTTCTATAATTCATAAATATACATGTTCTACGGGGTTATTTTCTTATATTGACAAATATAACCCTTTTACGGGGTTGTTCTCTAATATTATAAAATTAACCAATTTTTGAGGTTGTTTTCTCACACTCATAAATATACCAAAGTTACGGGATTTTATCCTCCAATTGATAAATATCCCCGTATTATGGGGTTGTTTTCTAATATTTATAAATATACCCCTCTTAGATGGTTGTTTTCTCATATCAAGAAGTTTACCCGTTCTACGAGGCTGTTTTCTTAGACTCGCAATTACCCTACTTTTACGGGGTTGTTTCATGAGATTCATAAATATACACATTATATGGGGTTATTTTCTTATATTGAAAAATATACCACTGTTTTACGTGGTCGTTTTCTCATTTTAAATTATTAGCACTATTCTAGGGTTGATTTCTCAAATTTATAAATATAAGCGTTTTACGGGGTTATCTTATATTGAGAAATATACCACTTTTACGAGGTCATTTTCTCATATTAAATTATTAGCACTATTATGGGGTTGTTTTCTCAAATTCATAAATATATATATATGTATTTTACAGGGTTATTTTCTTATAATGATAAATATACCTCTTTTATGGGGTTATTATCTTATGTTATAAAATTAATCCATTTAACGGGTTGTTTTCTCGTACACACAAATATACCAAAATTACGGGGTTATTTTCTCTGATTGATAAATATCCCCGCATTATGGGGTTGTTTTCTTATTCTTATAAATATACCGCTCTTACGGGGTTGTTTTCTCATATTAAAAAATTTACCCTTTCTACGAAGCTCTTTTCTCATACTCGCAATTATACTACTTTTGTGGGGTTATTTTCTCGGACTCATAAATATAAACGTTCTACGGGGTTTTTTTTATATTGATAAATATACCACTTTTACATTGTCGTTTCTCATATTAAATTATTAGCACTATTATGGGGTTGTTTTCTCAAATTCATAAATATACACGTTTTACGAGGTTATTTTCTTATATTGACAAATATACACCTTTTACACGGTTGATTTCTCATATTATACAATTAACCCATTTAAAGTGTTGTTTTCTCATACTCACAAATATACCAAAATTATGGGGTTTTTTTCTCCGATTGATAAATATCCCCGTTTTACGGGGTTGTTTTCTTATATTTACAAATATACCGCTCTTACAGGGTTATTTTCTCATATTAAAAAATTTACCCTTTCTACGAGTCTCTTTTCTCAGACTCGCAGTTATACTACTTTTACGGGGTTGTTTTCTCATATTCGTAAATATATACGTTTTACGAGCTTATTTTCTTATATTGATAAATATACCACTTTTAAGGGGTCATCTTCTCATATTAAATTATTAGCATTATTATGGAGTTGTTTTCTATAATTCATAAATATACATGTTTTACGAGGTTATTTTCTTATATTGACAAATATACCCCTTTTACGGGGTTGCTCTCTAATATTATAAATTAACCAATTTATGAGGTTGTTTTCTCACACTCATAAATATACCAAAATTAGGGGATTATTTTCTCCGATTGATAAATATCCCCGCTTTACGGGATTGTTTTCTTATATTCATAAATATACCGCTCTTACGGGGTTATTTTCTCATATTAAAAAATTTACCTTTCTACGAGGCTCTTTTCTCAGACTTGCAATTATACTACTTTTACGGTGTTAGTTTCTCATATTCGTAAATATACACGTTTTACGGGGTTATTTTCTTATATTGATAAATATACCACTTTTACGGGGTCATCTTCTCATATTAAATTATGAGCATTATTATAGAGTTGTTTTCTATAATTCATACATATACATGTTTTACGAGGTTATTTTCTTATATTGACAAATATACCCCTTTTACGGGGTTCTCTAATATTATAAATTAACCAATTTATGAGGTTGTTTTCTCACACTCATAAATATACCAAAATTACGGGAATATTTTCTCCGATTGATAAATATCCCCGTTTTATGGGATTGTTTTCTCATATTTATAAATATATCGCTCTTTCGGGGTTATTTTCTCATATTAAAAAATTTACCCTTTCTACGAGGCTCTTTTCTCAGACTCGCAATTATACTACTTTTACGGGGTTGTTTTCTCATATTCGTAAATATATACGTTTTACGAGCTTATTTTCTTATATTGATAAATATACCACTTTTACGGGGTCATCTTCTCATATTAAATTATTAGCATTATTATGGACTTGTTTTCTATAATTCATAGATATACATGTTTTACGAGGTTATTTTCTTATATTGACAAATATACCCCTTTTACGGGGTTGTTCTCTAATATTGTAAATTAACCAATTTATGAGGTTGTCTTCTCACACTCATAAATATACCAAAATTACGGGATTATTTTCTCCGATTGATAAATATCACCGTTTTATGGGATTGTTTTCTTATATTTATAAATATACCGCTCTTATGGGGTTATTTTCTCATATTAAAAAGTTTTCCTTTCTACGAGGCTCTTTTCTCAGACTTGCAATTATACTACTTTTACGGTGTTAGTTTCTCATATTCGTAAATATACACGTTTTACGGGGTTATTTTCTTATATTGATAAATATACCTCTTTTACGGGGTCATCTTCTCATATTAAATTATTAGCATTATTATGGTGTTGTTTTCTATAATTCATAAATATACATGTTCTACGGAGTTATTTTCTTATATTGACAAATATAACCCTTTTACGGGGTTGTTCTCTAATATTATAAAATTAACCAATTTTTGAGGTTGTTTTCTCACACTCATAAATATACCAAAGTTACGGGATTTTATCCTCCAATTGATAAATAACCCTGTATTATGGGGTTATTTTCTAATATTTATAAATATACCCCTCTTAGATGGTTGTTTTCTCATATCAAGAAATTTACCCGTTCTACGAGACTGTTTTCTTAGACTCGCAATTACCCTACTTTTACGGGGTTGTTTCCTGAGATTCATAAATATACACATTATATGGGGTTATTTTCTTATATAGAAAAAATACCACTGTTTTACGTGGTCGTTTTCTCATTTTAAATTATTAGCACTATTCTAGGGTTGATTTCTCAAATTTATAAATATAAGCGTTTTACGGGGTTATTTTCTTATATTGAGAAATATACCACTTTTACGAGGTCATTTTCTCATATTAAATTATTAGCACCATTATGGGGTTGTTCTCTCAAATTCATATATATATATATATTTTACAGGGTTATTTTCTTATAATGATAAATATACCTCTTTTATGGGGTTATTATCTCATGTTATAAAATTAATCCATTTAAGGGGTTGTTTTCTCATAAACACAAATATACTAAAATTACGAGGTTATTTTCACTGATTGATAAATATCCTCGCATTACGGGGCTGTTTTCTTATATTAAAAAATTTACCCGTTCTACGAGGCTGTTTTCTTAGACTCGCAATTACCCTACTTTTACGGGGTTGTTTCCTGAGATTCATAAATATACACATTATATGGTGTTATTCTCTTATATTGAAAAATATACCACTGTTTTACGGGGTCGTTTTCTCATTTTAAATTATTAGCACTATTCTAGTGTTGATTTCACAAATTTATAAATATAAGCGTTTTACGGGGTTATTTTCTTATATTGAGAAATATACCACTTTTACGAGGTCATTTTCTCATATTAAATTATTAGCACTATTATGGGGTAGTTTTCTCAAATTCATAAATATATATATATGTATTTTACAAGGTTATTTTCTTATATTCATAAATATACCCCTTTTACGGGGGTATTTTCTAATATTATAAAATTAATCCATTTAAGGGGTTGTTTTCTCGTATACACAAATATAACAAAATTACGGGGTTATTTTCTCTGATTGATAAATATCCCCGCATTACGGGGTTGTTTACTTATTCTTATAAATATACCGCTCTTACGGGGTTGTTTTCTCATATTAAAAAATTTACCCTTTCTACGAAGCTCTTTTCTCAGACTCGCAATTATACTACTTTTGTGGGGTTATTTTCTCGGATTCATAAATATACACGTTCTACGGGGTTTTTTTATATTGATAAATATACCACTTTTACATTGTCGTTTCTCATATTAAATTATTAGCACTATTATGGGGTTGTTTTCTCAAATTCATAAATATACACGTTTAACGAGGTTATTTTCTTATATTGACAAATATACACCTTTTACACGGTTGATTTCTCATATTATACAATTAACCCATTTAAAGTGTTGTATTCTCATACTCACAAATATACCAAAATTATGGGATTTTTTTCTCTGATTGATAAATATCCCCGTTTTACGGGGTTGTTTTCTTATATTTATAAATATACCGCTCTTATGGGGTTATTTTCTCATATTAAAAAATTTACCCTTTCTACGAGGTTCTTTTCTCAGACTCGCAGTTATACTACTTTTACGGGGTTGTTTTCTCATATTCGTAAATATATACGTTTTACGCGCTTATTTTCTTATATTCATAAATATACCATTTTTACGGGGTCATCCTCTCATATTAAATTCTTAGCAATATTATGGAGTTGTTTTCTATAATTCATACATATACATGTTTTACGAGGTTATTTTCTTATATTGACAAATATACCCCTTTTACGGGGTTGTTCTCTAATATTATAAATTAACCAATTTATGAGGTTGTTTTCTCACACTCATAAATATACCAAAATTACGGGATTATTTTCTCCGATTGATAAATATCCCCGCCTTACGGGATTGTTTTCTTATATTCATAAATATACCGCTCTTACGGGGTTATTTTCTCATATTAAAAAATTTACCTTTCTACGAGCCTCTTTTCTCAGACTTGCAATTATACTACTTTTACGGTATTAGTTTCTCATATTCGTAAATATACACGTTTTACGGAGTTATTTTCTTATATTGATAAATATACTACTTTTACGAGGTCATCTTCTCATATTAAATTATTAGCACTATTATGGGGCTGTTTTCTCAAATTCATAAATATATATGTATTTTACAGGGTTATTTTCTTATATTGATAAATATACCCCTTTTATGGGGTTATTATCTCATGTTATAAAATTAATCCATTTAAGGGGTTGTTTTCTCATACACACAAATATACTAAAATTACGGGGTTGTTTTCTCTGATTGATAAATATTCCCGCATTACGGGGCTGTTTTCTTATATTAAAAAATTTACCCGTTCTACGAGTCCGTTTTCTTAAACTCGCAATTACCCTACTTTTACGGGGTTGTTTCCTGAGATTCATAAATATACACATTATATGGGGTTATTCTCTTATATTGAAAAATATACCACTGTTTTACGGGGTCGTTTTCTCATATTAAATTATTAGCACTATTCTAGGTTTGATTTCTTAAATTTGTAAATTTAAGCGTTTTACGGGGTTATTTTCTTATATTGAGAAATATACCACTTTTACGAGGTCATTTCTCATATTAAATTATTAGCACTATTATGGGGTTGTTTTCTCAAATTCATAAATATATATATATATATATATATATATATATATATATATATATATATATATATATATATATATATATATATTTTATGAGGGTTATTTTCTTATATTCATAAATATACCCCATTTACGGGGTTATTTTCTCTGATTGATAAATATCCCCGCATTACGGGGTTGTTTTCTTATTCTTATAAATATACCGCTCTTACGGGGTTGTTTTCTCATATTAAAAAATTTACCCTTTCTACAAAGCTCTTTTCTCAGACTTGCAATTATACTACTTTTGTGGGTTTATTTTCTCGGATTCATAAATATACCACGGGGTTTTTTTTATATTGATAAATATACCACTTTTACATTGTCGTTTCTCATATTAAATTATTAGCACTTTTATGGGGTTGTTTTCTCAAATTCATAAATATACACGTTTTACGAGGTTATTTTCTTATATTGACAAATATACACCTTTTACACGGTTGATTTCTCATATTATAAAATTAACCCATTTAAAGTGTTGTTTTCTCATACTCACAAATATACCAAAATTATGGGATTTTTTTCTACGATTGATAAATATTCCCGTTTTACGGGGTTGTTTTCTTATATTTATAAATATACCGCTCTTAGGGGGTTATTTTCTCATATTAAAAAATTTACCCTTTCTACGAGGCTCTTTTCTCAGACTCGCAATTATACTACTTTTACGGGGTTGTTTTCTCATATTCGTAAATATATACGTTTTACGAGCTTATTTTCTTATATTGATAAATATACCACTTTTACGGGGTCATCTTCTCATATTAAATTATTAGCTTTATTATGGAGTTGTTTCTATAATTCATAGACATACATGTTTTACCAGGTTATTTTCTTATATTGACAAATATACCCCTTTTACGGGGTTGTTCTCTAATATTATAAATTAACCAATTTATGCGGTTGTCTTCTCACACTCATAAATATACCAAATTTACGGGATTATTTTCTCCGATTGATAAATATCCCCGTTTTACGGGATTATTTTCTTATATTTATAAATATACCGCTCTTAGGGGGTTATTTTCTCATATTAAAAAATTTACCTTTCTACGAGGCTCTTTTCTCATACTTGCAGTTATACTACTTTTACGGTGTTAGTTTCTCATATTCGTATTACGGGGTTATTTTCTTATATTGATAAATATACTACTTTTACGGGGTCATCTTCTCATATTAAATTATTAGCACTATTATGGAGTTGTTTTCTCAAATTCATAAATATATATGTATTTTACAGGGTTATTTTCTTATATTGATAAATATACCCCTTTTAGGGGGTTATTATCTCATGTTATAAAATTAATCCATTTAAGGGGTTGTTTTCTCATACACACAAATATACTAAAATTACGGGGTTATTTTCTCTCATTGATAAATATTCCGTATTCTGAGGCGTTTTCTTATATTAAAAAATTTGCAGATTTCTACGGTATTTTCATAGATTCGCAATTACCCGACTTTTACGGGGTTGTCTCCTGAGATTCATAGATATGCACATTATATAGGGTTATTCTCTTATATTGAAAAATATACCATTGTTTTACGAGGTCGTTTTCTCATATGAAATTATTAGCACTATTTTAGGTTTGATTTCTTAAATTTATAAATATAAGCGTTTTACGGGGTTATTTTCTTATATTAAGAAATATACCACTTTTACGAGGTCATTTTCTCATATTAAATTATTAGCACTATTATGGGGTTGTTTTCTCAAATTCATAAATATATATATATATATATATTTTACAGGGTTATTTTCTTATATTCATAAATATACCCCTTTTACAGGGTTATTTTCTCATATTATAAAATTAATCCATTTAAGGGGTTGTTTTCTCGTACACACAAATATACCAAAATTACGGGGTTATTTTCTCTGATTGATAAATATCCCCGCATTACGGTGTTGTTTTCTCATATTAGAAAATTTACCCTTTCTACGAAGCTCTTTTCTCAGACTCGCAATTATACAACTTTTGTGAGTTTATTTTCTCGGATTCATAAATATACACCTTCTACGGGGTTTTTTTTTATATTGATAAATATACCACTTTTACATTGTCGTTTCTCATGTTAAATTATTAGCACTATTATGGGGTTGTTTTCTCAAATTCATAAATATACACGTTTTACGAGGTTATTTTCTTATATTGACAAATATACACCTTTTATACGGTTGATTTCTCATATTATAAAATTAACCCATTTAAAGTGTTGTTTTCTCATACTCACAAATATACCAAAATTATGGGATTTTTTTTACGATTGATAAATATTCCCGTTTTACGGGGTTGTTTTCTTATATTTATAATTATACCGCTCTTACGGGGTTATCTTCTTATATTTATAAAAATTTACCTTTCTACGAGGCTCTCTTCTCAGACTTGCAATTATACTACTTTTACGGTGTTAGTTTCTCATATTCGTAAATATACACGTTTTACGGGGTTATTTTCTTGTATTGATAAATATACCACTTTCACGGGGTCATCTTCTCATATTAAATTATTAGCATTGTTATGGAGTTGTTTTCTATAATTAATAAATATACATGTTTTACGAGGTTATTTTCTTATATTGACAAATATACCCCTTTTACGGGGTTGTTCTCTAATATTATAAATTAACCAATTTATGAGGTTGTTTTCTCACACTCTTAAATATACCAAAATTACGGGATTATTTTCTCCGATTGATAAATATCCCCGTTTTACGGGATTATTTTCTTATATTTATAAATATACCGTTCTTACAGGGTTATTTTCTCATATTAAAAATTTTACCTTTCTACGAGGCTCTTTTCTCAGACTTGCAATTATACTACTTTTACGATGTTAGTTTCTCATATTCGTAAATATACACGTTTTACGGGGTTATTTTCTTATATTGATAAATATACCACTTTTACGGGGTCATCTTCTCATATTAAATTATTAGCATTATTATGGTGTTGTTTTCTATAATTCATAAATATACATGTTCTACGGGGTTATTTTCATATATTGACAAATATAACCCTTTTACGGGGTTGTTCTCTAATATTATATAATTAACCAATTTTTGAGGTTGTTTTCTCACACTCATAAATATACCAAAGCTACGGGATTTTATCCTCCGATTGATAAATATCCCCGTATTATGGGGTTGTTTTCTAATATTTATAAATATACCCCTCTTACATGGTTGTTTTCTCATATCAAGAAATTTACCCGTTCTACGAGGCTGTTTTCTTAGACTCGCCTACTCTTACGGGGTTGTTTCCTGAGATTCATAACTATACACATTATATGGGGTTAATTTCTTATATTGAAAAATATACCACTATTTTACGTGGTCGTTTTCTCATTTTAAATTATTAGCACTATTCTAGGGTTGATGTCTCAAATTTATAAATATAAGCGTTTTACGGGATTATTTTCTAATATTGAGAAATATACCACTTTTATGAGGTCATTTTCTCATATTAAATTATTAGCACTATTATGGGGTTGTTTTCTCAAATTCATAAATATATATATATATATATTTTACAGGGTTATTTTCTTATATTCATAAATATACCCCTTTTATGGGATTATTATCTCATGTTATAAAATTAATCCATTTAAGGGGTTGTTTTCTCATACACACAAATATACTAAAATTACGGGGTTATTTTCTCTGATTGATAAATATCCCCGCATTACGGGGTTATTTTCTTATTCTTATAAATATACCGCTCTTACGGGGTTGTTTTCGCATATTAAAAAATTTACGATTTCTACGAAACTCTTTTCTCAGACTCGCAATTATACTACTTTTGTAGGGTTATTTTATCGGATTCATAAATTTACACGTTCTACGGAGTTTTTTTTATATTGATAAATATACCACTTTTACATTGTCGTTTCTCATATTAAATTATTAGCACTATTATGGTGTTGTTTTCTCAAACTCAAAAATATACACGTTTTACGAAGTTATTTTCTTATATTGACAAATATACACCTTTTACACGGTTGATTTCTCGTATTATAAAATTAACCCATTTAAAGTGTTGTGTTTTCAAACTCACAAATATACCAAAATTATGGGATTTTTTTCTCCGATTGATAAATATCCCCGTTTTACGGGGTTGTTTTCTTATATTTATAAATATACCGCTCTTACGGGGTTATTTTCTCATATTAAAAAATTTACCCTTTCTATGAGGCTCTTTTCACAGACTCGCAATTATACTACTTTTACGGGATTGTTTTCGTATATATTCATAAATATATACGTTTTACGAGCTTATTTTCTTATATTGATAAATATACCACTTTTACGGGGTCATCTTCTCATATTAAATTATTAGCATTATTATGGAGTTGTTTTCTATAATTCATAGATATACATGTTTTACGAGGTTATTTTCTTATATTGACAAATATACCCCTTTTACGGGGTTGTTCTCTAATATTATAAATTAACCAATTTATGAGGTTGTTTTCTCACACTCATAAATATACCAAAATTCCGGGATTATTTTCTCCGATTGATAAATATCCCCGCTTTACGGGATTATTTTCTTATATTCATAAATATACCGCTCTTACGGGGTTATTTTCTCATATTAAAAAATTTACCTTTCTACGAGGCTCTTTTCTCAGACTTGCAATTATACTACTTTTACGGTGTTAGTTTCTCATATTCGTAAATATACACGTTTTACGGGGTTATTTTCTTATATTGATAAATATACCACTTTTACGGGGTCATCTTCTCATATTAAATTATTAGCATTATTATAGAGTTGTTTTCTATAATTCATAAATATACATGTTTTACGAGGTTATTTTCTTATATTGACAAATATACCCCTTTTACGGGGTTCTCTAATATTATAAATTAACCAATTTATGAGGTTGTTTTCTCACACTCATAAATATACCAAAATTACGGGAATATTTTCTCCGATTGATAAATATCCCCGTTTTACGGGATTGTTTTCTTATATTTATAAATATATCGCTCTTACGGGGTTATTTTCTCATATTAAAAAATTTACCCTTTCTACGAGGCTCTTTTCTCTGACTCGCAATTATACTACTTTTACGGGGTTGTTTTCTCATATTCGTAAATATATACGTTTTACGAGCTTATTTTCTTATATTGATAAATATACCACTTTTACGGGGTCATCTTCTCATATTAAATTATGAGCATTATTATGGAGTTGTTTTCTATAATTCATAGATATACATGTTTTACGAGGTTATTCTCTTATATTGACAAATATACCCCTTTTACGGGGTTGTTCTCTAATATTGTAAATTAACCAACTTATGAGGTTGGCTTCTCACACTCATAAATATACCAAAATTACGGGATTATTTTCTCCGATTGATAAATATCCCCGTTTTATGGGATTGTTTTCTTATATTTATAAATATACCGCACTTACGGGGTTATTTTCTCATATTAAAAAATTTACCTTTCTACGAGGCTCTTTTCTCAGACTTGCAATTATACTACTTTTACGGTGTTAGTTTCTCATATTCGTAAATATACACGTTTTACGGAGTTATTTTCTTATATTGATAAATATACCTCTTTTACGGGGTCATCTTCTCATATTAAATTATTAGCATTATTATGGTGTTGTTTTCTATAATTCATAAATATACATGTTCTACGGGGTTATTTTCTTATATTGAAAAATATAACCATTTTACGGGGTTGTTCTCTAATATTATAAAATTAACCAATTGTTGAGGTTGTTTTCTCACACTCATAAATATACCAAAGTTACGGGATTTTATCCTCCAATTGATAAATAACCCCGTATTATGGGGTTATTTTCTAATATTTATAAATATACCCCTCTTAGATGGTTGTTTTCTCATATCAAGAAATTTACCCGTTCTACGAGACTGTTTTCTTAGACTCGCAATTACCCTACTTTTACAGGGTTGTTTCTTGAGATTCATAAATATACACATTATATGGGGTTATTTTCTTATATTGAAAAATATACCACTGTTTTACGTGGTCGTTTTCTCATTTTAAATTATTAGCACTATTCTAGGGTTGATTTCTCAAATTTATAAATATAAGCGTTTTACGGGGTTATTTTCTTATATTGAGAAATATACCACTTTTACGAGGTCATTTTCTCATATTAAATTATTAGCACCATTATGGGGTTGTTTTCTCAAATTCATATATATATATATATATTTTACAGGGTTATTTTCTTATAATGATAAATATACCTCTTGTATGGGGTTATTATCTCATGTTATAAAATTAATCCATTTAAGGGTTGTTTTCTCACTTAAACACAAATATACTAAAATTACGAGGTTATTTTCAATCGATTGATAAATATCCCCGCATTACGGGCTGTTTTCTTATATTAAAAAATTTACCCTATTTGTTTTCTTAGACTGCAATTACCCTACTTTTACGGGGTTGTTTCCCGAGATTCATAAATATACACATTATATGGGGTTATTCTCTTATATTGAAAATATACCACCTTTGTTTTGCAATTAGTTTTCTCATTTTAAATTATTAGCACTATTCTAGTGTTGATTTCACAAATTTATAAATATAAGCGTATTACGGGGTTATTTTCTTATATTGAGAAATATACCACTTTTACGAGGTTATTTTCTCATATTAAATTATTAGCACTATTATGGGGTTGTTTTCTCAAATTCATAAATATATATATATGTATTTTATAAGGTTATTTTCTTATATTCATAAATATACCCCTTTTACGGGGTTATTTTCTAATATTATAAAATTAATCCATTTAAGGGGTTGTTTTCTCGTACACACAAATATACCAAAATTACGGGGTTATTTTCTCTGATTGATAAATATCCCCGCATTACGGGGTTGTTTACTTATTCTTATAAATATACCGCTCTTACGGGGTTGTTTTCTAATATTAAAAAATTTACCCTTTCTACGAAGCTCTTTTCTCAGACTCGCAATTATACTACTTTTGTGGGGTTATTTTCTCGGATTCATAAATATACACGTTCTACGGAGTTTTTTTTATATTGATAAACATACCACTTTTACATTGTCGTTTCTCATATTAAATTATTAGCACTATTATGGGGTTGTTTTCTCAAATTCATAAATATACACGTTTTACGAAGTTATTTTCTTATATTGACAAATATACACCTTTTACACGTTTGATTTCTCGTATTATAAAATTAACCCATTTAAAGTGTTGTTTTCTCATACTCACAAATATACCAAAATTATGGGATTTTTTTCTCCGATTGATAAATATCCCCGTTTTACGAGGTTGTTTTCTTATATTTATAAATATACCGCTCTTACGGGGTTATTTTCTCATATTAAAAAATTTACCCTTTCTACGAGGCTCTTTTCTCAGACTCGCAGTTATACTACTTTTACGGGGTTGTTTTCTCATATTCGTAAATATATACGTTTTACGAGCTTATTTTCTTATATTGATAAATATACCACTTTTACGGGGTCATCTTCTCATATTAAATTATTAGCATTATTATGGAGTTGTTTTCTATAATTCATAAATATACATGTTTTACGAGGTTATTTTCTTATATTGACAAATATACCCCTTTTACGGGGTTGTTCTCTAATATTATAAAATTAACCAATTTATGAGGTTGTTTTCTCACACTCATAAATATACCAAAATTACGGGATTATTTTCTCCGATTGATAATTATCCCCGCTTTACGGGATTGTTTTCTTATATTTATAAATATACCGCTCTTACGGGGTTATTTTCTCATTTTAAAAAATTTACCTTTCTACGAGGCTCTTTTCTCAGACTTGCAATTGTACTACTTTTACGGTGTTAGTGTAACACCCGGAATTTTTTTATATATTTAATAATGAGTTTTTGTTTAAGTTAATTTTAGCTTCATTATTATTGGATTTAATTTGAAATGATTTAATGAAAAATTTAATATTAATCAAATAAATGAGTTATTTTCTATACCCAATTAGTTTGAAATTTTAAGAAATTATTCAAGTAATTTATTTGAGAAATGATTATATTTTGGTTATTCAAAATTTTTCCAAATGCATATTTATATAAGTAAAATTATATATTGGAAAATTATGGTAGAATTGTAAAGGATGTGTTTATAAAAGAATTTTGGGAAAATTGATTATTTAATTTAATTGTGTGTTAGGACTAAATTGGAAATTTATTTTGGAATAAGGATTGAAAGTATAATGTTATTTTTTATAGGGTTTTAATGGAAATTTGTGAGCTTGGTATTTTTGTAAATAAATATACTACTTTATGTATACTTTGTACTAGGTATTTCTCAATAATTATGGCCCAAATTAAATAGTTAGGGGCTTAATTGAAAGGCTATACCAAAAGTTTACGGGGTTAAATTGGAATTCACATGATTGTAAGTAATTAAGAAAGTTGAGGGACCAAATTGTAATAAGGAAAAGTTCAGGGTCAAATGTCGATATTGAAGGGAAAGAAATTGGGGAAGAAGAAAGGAGGAGAGAGTACGCGAAGCAGAGAAAGTGAGGGGCCAGCCCATCTGGCGGCAAGGCTATTTTTTTGAATCGCAATTAGAAAGCAGGCGGCGTACTTGTTGTGGTTTTCTCATATGTATAAATGTACATGTGGCGTTTCAGTGTTACGCCGTGGCGATCGGCGAGCTTTCTTTTGTGGTATCCGGTGGAGAAATATGGTGCCTTTGGGCTTTCCGGCGAGCTCGGCGATGGATGATCGTCCCGACTCTCACTCAAGCTTCGCGATGGCACTGGTTTCGTGGCGATCGGGCTTTGTTTGCAAATCGGCGGCCGTGATCGTTCGCAAATCTCCGGATGGTCGGGTCGGATCAGAAATATATCGTCATCGGCGTCGTATGTGGGATGGTGTTTCTCGAGCGATATCTTTAGGAGCGTGACGATCGGCGTCTCGAATTATCTTTGGCCCGTTAATTTTAAAATTCTTGGTTTAATTGTGTCTATTGGATTATATTGTGTATTTGATGTTATTGTGAGTCAAAATAATTGTCCTCGGTTTACGCCTCGTGATTTTTATGTTGTGTGGCGAGTCGGAAATAGTGAAGTTTGGGGACCCGACTCCTATTGTTTGAATCGTTAAGTATTTGAAGTGTTCTCCTGGACCCGTTTTACGAGGTAATGTTCGTGTTGCAGGGGAGGTTAGAATTTTCTTCGAGTCGATTCTTAGATACAGACTTAGGATTAATGAGATTGTCTATTGATATTGTTTTGTGATTAGATGATATGCCACGCCTCCTTGGGGCGAGCAGGAGGTCGCCAATCACAGAGTTAAAGTCATTTAATCATTGCACTATTGCTAAGTCCGATTTAATATGCTATTTTGAAAGTTTATGCATAATATGGTTATTAGTATCGCAACGTAAATGATTTCAACTGGACTATTAATTATTGAAAATAATATAAATATTATTATTAGTAACGTTATAATAATCTGATATTATTATTCACGACACGAATGCGTTGCCTTATCCTAAATTTTTAATCTTTATTTTGATATGTGTTGAATGATTTCATTAGACAATGATATTTATTAAATGCGGTGATTACGATTTGGGAAATGTGGCTTGTAGAATAATGATCCCTGGATATAAGGTTATTATGGATTTGTTTGCCCTGATCGACCATTGCTCTGGGCTGAGTTCGATTGATTGCCGAGTTAAGGTCCCCGATCGAGCTTGCTCTCCGGGCTTATTTGGAATTCAAGTGTTCAGCTGGAGGTAAGGACCCCGATCGAGCTTGCTCTCCGGGGCGCTAGACTGTTGGATTAAAGAGAGCCGAAGGCTACTAGAATTTGGGGTTTAGGGTTCTACCGAGCCACTCGTCCCGTGAAAAGTAAATATATATTTTTATTTATTTATTTATTATGGTATTTGATTATAATGTGATTTGTATTTACGTGCATGGTTGATATTTTGATTCGAATGATTAATATTTTATGTGAAGGAAATAGTAGGAATACGATGGTTTGATATTTGAATAATCTATGTTTTCCGAGAAGAAGCAATAGTCCCTAGATTATTTGATTTTAACTCACTCTCGAATTTATGTTTTTCGATTCGGTAGTTCTCCTGCGACACTTATTATACCCCTTCATCATGGGTGATGTTATTTGATTTAGTATGTAAATTGGTAACTATCTTAGATTCTCCATAGTAATAGTAAATGTATCGTTGCAGGCTTGGTCTCGCCTAGTTTTGGCGACCAAGTATTTATGTAGAATGTAGCTATTAAGATGATTTGTGGTTTTAATAATATTAATTTGAGATGAGATTTGTTTCTAAATGAGTGTCGACTTACTGCGGGTTTCTCATATTAAAAAGCTACCCATTCCCTAGGTTAGTTTGTCATATTCGTAAATTATACCACGTTTACGAGGTTATTTTCTTATATTGATAAATATACCACTTTTACGGGGTCATCTTCTCATATTAAATTATTAGCATTATTATGGTGTTGTTTTCTATAATTCATAAATATACATGTTCTACGGGGTTATTTTCTTATATTGACAAATATAACCCTTTTACGGGGTTGTTCTCTAATATTATAAAATTAACCAATTTTTGAGGTTGTTTTCTCACACTCATAAATATACCAAAGTTACGGGATTTTATCCTCCGATTCATAAATATCCCCGTATTATGGGGTTGTTTTCTAATATTTATAAATATACCCCTCTTACATGGTTGTTTTCTCATATCAAGAAATTTACCCGTTCTACGAGGCTGTTTTCTTAGACTCGCAATTACACCTACTTATTGGGTTGTTTCCTCGAGATTCATAAATATACACATTATATGGGGTTATTTTCTTATATTGAAAAATATACCACTGTTTTACGTGGTTATTCTCTCATTTTAAATTATTAGCACTATTCTAGGGTTGATTTCTCAAATTTATAAATATAAGCGTTTTACGGGGTTATTTTCTTATATTGAGAAATATACCACTTTTACGAGGTCATTTTCTCATATTAAATTATTAGCACTATTATGGGGTTGTTTTCTCAAATTCATAAATATATATATATTTTACAAGGTTATTTTCTTATAATGATAAATATACCTCTTTTATGGGGTTATTATCTCATGTTACAAAACTAATCCATTTAAGGGGTTGTTTTCTCATACACACAAATATACTAAAATTACGGGTTTATTTTCTCTGATTGATAAATATCCCCCCATTACGGGGTTGTTTTCTTATTCTTATAAATATACCTCTTGAGTTGTTTTCTCATATTAAAAATTTACCCTTTCTACGAAGCTCTTTTCTCAGACTCGCAATTATACTACTTTTGTGGGGTTATTTTCTCGGATTCATAAATATACACGTTCTACGGAGTTTTTTTTATATTAATAAATATACCACTTTTACATTGTCGTTTCTCATATTAAATTATTAGCACTATTATGGGGTTGTTTTCTCAAATTCATAAATATACACGTTTTATGAAGTTATTTTCTTATATTGACAAATATACACCTTTTACACGGTTGATTTCTCGTATTATAAAATTAACCCATTTAAAGTGTTGTTTTCTCATACTCACAAATATACCAAAATTATGGGATTTTTTTCTCCGATTTATAAATATCCGCGTTTTACGGGGTTGTTTTCTTATATTTATAAATATACCGCTCTTACGGGGTTATTTTCTCATATTAAAAAATTTACCCTTTCTACGAGGCTCTTTTCTCAGACTCACAGTTATACTATTTTTACGGGGTTGTTTTCTCATATTCAAATATATACGTTTCTGAGCTTAAATTTTACTTATACACTTGATATAATATACCACTTTTACATTAAATTATTAGCACTATTATATGTGGTTGGTTTTCTCATATTAAAATTAATCCATTAGCATTATTATGGAGTTGTTTTCTATAATTCATAAATATACATGTTTCATGTTGGTTATGTTCTCAACATGGTATATTGACAAACATACCCCTTTTACGGGGTTGTTCTATTATAAATTGGATCAAGTTAGATTCTTTTCTCACACTCAAGTAAAGAGGAACAAAATATACCAAAATTGGGCACGAGGGGATTATTCCTTCTCCGATTGCTAAATTTATTCCGCTTTACGAAACGTTTAGGTTTGGATTGTTTTCTTATATTTATGAGAATTATACTCGCTCTTCGAGGGTGTAGAGATTTTCTCATTTCAATCAATTCCAAATTTACCTTTCTAGGCTCTTTTCTCGATAAAGACTTGCATTCATTATACTACTTTTACGGTTGTTAGTTTCTCATATTCGTAAATATACACGTTTTACGGGGTTATTTCCTTATATTGATAAATATACCACTTTTACGGGGTCATCTTCTCATATTAAATTATTAGCATTATTATGGTGTTGTTTTCTATAATTCATAAATATATATGTTCTACGGGGTTATTTTCTTATATTGACAAATATAACCCTTTTACGGGGTTGTTCTCTAATATTATAAAATTAACCAATTTTTGAGGTTGTCTTCTCACACTCATACATATACCAAAGTTACGGGATTTTATCCTCCGATTCATAAATATCCCCGTATTATGGGGTTGTTTTCTAATATTTATAAATATACCCCTCTTACATGGTTGTTTTCTCATATCAAGAAATTTACCCGTTCTACGAGGCTGTTTTCTTAGACTCGCAATTACCCTACTTTTACGGGGTTGTTTCCTGAGATTCATAAATATACACATTATATGGGGTTATTTTCTTATATTGAAAAATATACCACTGTTTTACGTGGTCATTTTCTCATTTTAAATTATTAGCACTATTCTAGGGTTGATTTCTCAAATTTATAAATATAAGCGTTTTACGGGGTTATTTTCTTATATTGAGAAATATACCACTTTTACGAGGTCATTTTCTCATATTAAATTATTAGCACTATTATGGGGTTGTTTTCTCAAATTCATAAATATATATATATTTTACAGGGTTATTTTCTTATAATGATAAATATACCTCTTTTATGGGGTTATTATCTCATGTTACAAAATTGATCCATTTAAGGGGTTGTTTTCTCATACACACAAATATACTAAAATTACGGGGTTATTTTCTCTGATTGATAAATATCCCCGCATTACGGGGTTGTTTTCTTATTCTTATAAATATACCGCTCTTACGAGGTTGTTTTCTCATATTAAAAAATTTACCCTTTCTACGAAGCTCTTTTCTCAGACTCGCAATTATACTACTTTTGTGGGGTTATTTTCTTGGATTCATAAATATACACGTTCTACGGAGTTTTTTTTATATTGATAAATATACCACTTTTACATTGTCGTTTCTCATATTAAATTATTAGCACTATTATGGGGTTGTTTTCTCAAATTCATAAATATACACGTTTTATGAAGTTATTTTCTTATATTGACAAATATACACCTTTTACACGGTTGATTTCTCGTATTATAAAATTAACCCATTTAAAGTGTTGTTTTCTCATACTCACAAATATACCAAAATTATGGGATTTTTTTCTCCGATTGATAAATATCCCCGTTTTACGGGGTTGTTTTCTTATATTTATAAATATACCGCTCCTACGAGGTTATTTTCTCATATTAAAAAATTTACCCTTTCTACGAGGCTCTTTTCTCAGACTCGCAGTTATACTACTTTTACGGGGTTGTTTTCTCATATTCGTAAATATATACGTTTTACGAGCTTATTTTCTTATATTGATAAATATACCACTTTTACGGGGTCATTTTCTCATATTAAATTATTAGCATTATTACGGTGTTGTTTTCTATAATTCATAAATATACATTTTTTACAGGGTTATTTTCTTATATTGACAAATATACCCCTTTTACGGGGTTGTTCTCTAATATTATCAATTAACCAATTTATGAGGTTGTTTTCTCACACTCATAAATATACCAAAGTCACGGGATTTTATCCTCTGATTGATAAATATCCCCGTATTATGGGGTTATTTTCTAATATTTATAAATATACACCTCTTACATGGTTGTTTTCCCATATCAAAAATTTACCCGTTCTACGAGGTTGTTTTCTTAGACTCGCAATTACCCTACTTTTACGGGGTTGTTTCCTGAGATTCATAAATATACACATTATATGGGGTTATTTTCTTATATTAAAAAATATACCACTGTTTTACGTGGTCGTTTTCTCATTTTAATTTATTAGCACTATTCTAGGGTTGATTTCTCAAATTTATAAATATAAACGTTTTACGGGGTTATTTTCTTATATTGAGAAGTATACCACTTTTATGAGGTCATTTTCTCATATTAAATTATTAGCACTATTATGGGGTTGTTTTCTCAAATTCATAAATATATATATATTTTACAGGGTTATTTTCTTATATTGATAAATATACCCCTTTTATGGGGTTATTATCTCATGTTATAAAATTAATCCATTTAAGTGGTTGTTTTCTCATACTCACAAATATACCAAAATTATGGAGTTATTTTCTCTGATTGATAAATATCCCTGTATTACGGGGTTGTTTTCTAATATTTATAAATATGCCCTTCTTACAGAGTTATTTTCTCATATTAAAAATTTACCCTTTTTACGAGGCTCTTTTCTTAGACTTGCAATTTTACTACTTTTATGGGGTTGTTTTATACACGTTTTACGGGGTTATTTTCTTATATTAATAAATATACCACTTTTACGGGGTTATTTTTTTATATGGACAAATATACCCCTTTTACGGGTTTGTTTTCTCATATTATAAAATTAGCCCATTTTCCAATTGCAATGCAGTTAATCTTTTACTATCTAGTGGATTTTCCTTTCTAGCAATCAGTTCCTGAATCTCCATCTCTAATCTTTCCTCTTCTTTTGTTATCCTGGAAAGTTTAACTTGTATAGAACTGAGCTTTTCTTGTTCTTCAAATAGACTTGCACTGAGCTCTTAGTTTTCCTTAGGTTCTAATTCTTGATAATCTTACACTCTAATTAGACGATCCTAGGGTTTGATTTCAAGTTGCTTTTTGGGTTTTCAAGTTAGTGATTCACGGGTTCACAAGGATTAGAGTTCTCAAAGGTTCTTTAACATTCGGTATCAGAGCTTTTAGCTCTTGGATCAGGTTACTTATCCTTCTTTAATATTATTTCATTGTATTTTTTAAGTTTCTAAGTGGAAATGATTCGTTTATTGATAACAATTTTGATTGCTGCTTCCACGTGCTTTCTCTCAATAGTGGTGTTTATGCTCTCCAAATAAAACTAAACCATCATACTAGACAGAGAGGAGTTGACTGGTCCACAACTCTCGTAGTCCTAAATGTTTTGAGCCAGAATAACAAAAATAAGGGAAAATTCTTGTAGGCATACCGAATAAAATCCCACCCCAAATTATATAATTATATGCATTCCAAACATCAAAACACGTGCATTCCGTCTTAGATTAATAAAAAATAACATTATTTCTTCTTTACACATGTGGATTTTTTTATCTTGTCCTACTAGATCAAGTCACGCCTTAATGCTACCGGTCAAGCTTGTTAATTACATTCCCATGATTCTTTATGCCAATCCTTAATGTTATTAAGAGTCCTCATGCCTAGAGGAATATGGAATGATGGAGATCCTAATGGTGCAAATCTTAAATTGGAATATTGGGGCTTCTCTAAATGATCGCGGATGAATCTTTTGGAGGAAAGAGGGAACGAGAAGAATCGAGGCACGCCCTAATATTTCGATTCAAGATTTGCACCATTGGGACTCATACTTCCTTGTTCCTCTAGGTATGAGGACTCCTGATGATGCAAGGTTTGGCATAAAGAATCCTTAGAACACAATTGACAAGCTTGACCGATGGCATTTGGCCTTAGCTTGATGATCAAGCAAGAGATGTAAATCCACGTGCATAAGTGAGAAATCATGTTGTTTTCGATTAATCCAAGCATAATTCAAGTTGAATTCGAGCTCTTTGATGTTTGAAATGCAGATAATGAAGTAATTTGGGTCTGAGTGTTTTTAGGTAGGCCCACGTGATTTTACCATTATTTTTGTTAAGCTGGCTCATACAAGGTTGTTGCACAGTCAACTCCTCTCTCATTCTTTATTTAATTTTAGTTTATTCATCTTTCTTTACTTATTTTTTCATATTTATGTTCTAGTTTATTCTTCTTATGGAATGAGGCTTTCGCACTATAGAAAATCCATGCAACTGAATACTTGAGGCTAATGAGCATAGTATTTCAGTTTTCTATCTTGCAGGAAATCAAGTTATGGGTTCTTTTAAGAACTTTGTGGACTTATCAACACTCGTGCTAGAGAGCATAGACTTATCCCTCACACCATTCATTTCTCTTGTGTTCTTTGTCTACCTTTGTGTTTAAATCAATTCCATTTGATCCTTACACTTAGCCGTATGGAAGAGAACAACGAACTTGTAATTTCTTTCCTTATCGGATATGAAATCCTATCTATATTCTCATTTTATTCGTTTATTTTGCATATGTCTTTTTAATCTCTATAATGGTTTGGTTTTACTTGGGGAGCATGAATATGATTGTTGAGTGAAAGCTCGTGGAAGCGGCAATTATAGGCACCGATCCAATGCTTCGACGAATGCAAAGAAAGAAAATTAGTTGATCAAGTATTAATATCATTCTCTGGATGATCGCGGATGAATCTTTTGGAGGAAAGAGGGAATGACGAGAACCGAGGCACGCCTAGATTTTTTTATTCATGATTTGCACTATTGGGATCTCCATCATTCCTTGCTCCTCTAAGGACGGGACTCCTAAAGACACAAGGATTGACTTAAGGAATCATGGGAGTGTAACTAACAAGCTTGATAGGTGGTATTATAGATTATCTTAATGATTAAGCAAGATGAGAACTCATATTGTTTTCGATAGATTGATATGATTGTGGCTAACTTGTACCAAATTTATATTCAATGTTGATGTCTTCCCCAAGGATCATTCACCTAATGAAGCAAAGATACTCCAACTCCCAACAGGACCCTTAAATAACTTGTACTTAAGAACCTTAATTATAAAGAATTACAGGCTGTTTAACATAAACATAAGTTTAAGTTAAACTTTGTAAAATACCAAGCCTTCACTTGATAAATTCACCAAGTTTATTAAGAATAAAAGAAGAGAATTAACTCTAAAATAATCAATCAATAACTCCCTTTACATAGAAATTTGTACTAGCTTATATAAGCCTTAAAGAAACCTAATTCTGTAATGATAAGGAAGCAAATAACAACCAGACTAGGAATAAAACTCCCAAACTAAAAGGATAACTTAAAACAAGACTCCTAACAATTAAAAGACTTCTTTGAATGAACACATACTTCTAAAATTCGTCCAGCCCTACTCCATATAAAAAACATGACAATTAGGCTTAAGTAACATGTGATATGCGGGCCCATTCTTGAGTATTGGACTCCAAATAGCTTGACTTGATTATCTTGGGCTTATCTTGGCTTGATCATGAACCCATATGTTGGATTGAGTTGATAAGAGCATCTTGAGGCCCATATCTTGATTAAGCCCCATCTCACTTGGACTTTGTATCGGACTAGGATTCCTAGTGGAAATAGGATTCCTTTCGTCACTTGAACTCCTAATATCATCATAACTCCTTGCTGGATTAGGATTCCTAGTAGAATTAGGACTCCTTGTTGAAGTAGGATTTCTTAAGCAAGTAGGATTTGCATCATTAGGTTTTTATTGTTGGAGTAGAATTCCTTGTGCTACATGGGTTCTAATCACAAATATTTTTATTCATGATTTGCACCATTGGGATCTCCATCATTCCTTGCACCTCTAAGGATGACGACTCCTGATGACAAAAGGATTGGCATAAGGAAACATGGGAGTGCAATTGACAAGCTTGACCGATGGCATTAGGGATTACCTTGATAATCAAGTAGGATGAGACATAAATCCATGCATCAAAGGAAAAACTCATGTTGTTTTCAATTAATCCAAGCATAATACTAGCCGAAATTCGAGGGCTCTGATGTCTGAGATGTATATGACGAAGTAATTTGTGTCGAAGTGTTTTTAGGTAGGCCTACACGAATTTACCTTTATTTTTATTAAGCTGGCTGATAAAATTTAGGACTACGAGAATTGTTGCCGCCCAGCTCCTCTCTTGTTCTTGATTTGACTTTACTTTATCTATCTTTATGTATTTATTTATTCACATTTAGCATCTAATTTCTTCTTCTTATAGAATAAGGGCTTTGCACTATAAAATCTACATGCAACTAAATACTTGAAGCTAATGAGCATATTATTTCAGTTTTCTACCTTGCGAAAAATCCAGTTATGGGTTTCTTGAAGAACATTTTAGACTTAATCAACACTCGCACTAGAGAGCATAGACTTATCCTCATGTCCATCCTTTCTTTTCTTTGTCTACCCTTGTATTTAAATCAATTCCATTTGATCCTTCTAATTAGCCATATGGAAGAGAATAAAGAAGTTGTGATTGCTTTCCTTATTAGATATGAAATCCTATCGATATTCTAATTTTTTTTGTTTATTTTGTGTCTCTCTTTCTAATCTCTATATATTATGGTGGTTTGGCTCTATTTGGGAGCATAAACACGAGTGTTGAATGAAAGCGCGTGGAAGCGTCAATCATAGGCACCGATCTAGTGCTTCGACGACTGTAAAAAAAGAAAATTAGTTGATCATGTATTGATATCATTTTCTGAATGATCACGGAGGAATCTTTTGGAGGAAAGAGAGAAAGACGAGAATCAAGGTCCGCCTAAATTGATACGACTGTGGCTTACTTGTGCCAACTTCATATTTAATGTTGATGTCTTCACAAAGGATCATTCACCTAATCAAGCAAAGATACTCCAACTCCCAACAGGACCCTTAAATAACTTATACTTAAGAACCTTAATTATAAAGAATTAAAGGCTGTTTAACATAAATAAAAGTTTAAGTTAAACTAAGTTTGTAAAATGCCAAGCCTTCACTTGATAAATTCACCAAGTTTATTAAGAATAAAAGAAGGGAATTAACTCCAAAATAATCAATCAATAACTCCCTTTACATAGAAATTCATACTAGCTTATATAGGCCTTAAAGAAACATAATTCTATAATGATAAGGAAGCAAATAATAATAAGACTAGGAATAGAACTACTAAACTAAAATGATAAATTAAAACAAGACTCCTAACAATTAAAAGACTTCTTTAAATGAACAAATACTTTTAAAATTCTTCCAAACCGTAGTCCATATAATAAACATGACAATTCGGCTAAAGTAACATATGATATGCAACCCATTCTTGAGTATTGGACTCCAAATAGCTTGATTTGATTATTTTGGGCTTATCTTGTCTTCATCACGCCTCCATATGTTGGATTGAGTTGATAAAAGTATCTTGAGACCTATTATCTCGCTTAAGCCCAATCTCACTGCGACTTTGAATCGGACTAGGATTCTTAGTAGAAATAGGATTGCTTTCGTCGTTTGAACTCCTAATATCATCAGAACTCCTTGTTGGATTAGGATTTTTAGTGGAATTAGGACTTCTTGTTGAAGTAGGATTCCTTGAGCAAGTAGGATTTGCATCATTAGCTTTTCTTATTGGAGTAGAATTCCTTGTGCTACATGGGTTCTCATCATCGATTTTTTTATTCATGATTTGCACCATTGGGATCTCCACAAATCTAAATGGGGTTTTTAAGATTGATTTTATGGACATTTGGATGTGAATTAGTCCCAACACTCACCCTATGCGTCTGTTTGTGTGCATTAGGTCCAAAAGAAGTCAAAGGATGATAAAGGGATGAATTTGAGCATAATTGGATGTCGAAGCTGCCGAAACAAGCTAAGTACGAGAATGAGGAAGCCGAACATGGCCGTGTTGGTTTCAACACTAGCCGTGTTCCCGACACGGGCACCAACACGGCCGTGTTGGGTGTCATCATACATCAAAGAAAAATAAGTTCTTAGGGAGCACAGCCACAGAGAGTAACACGGCCAGGAACACCAGCCCGTGTTGGGAACACGGCCAGCAACACGGCCGTGTTGGCGGCGACAAGGGGAGTTAGTTAAAAGAAAAAAGAGAGGAAAGAAAGAAAAAGCGAGCGGGGGAGAACGTCCCAAACCCTAATATTTCTCTCTCTAAGGGTTTTCTGAGCTGAAACCAAGGGAAAAGGAGACTTGGATCAAGGTTTCAATCAGATTCCCTTCAAGGATTGAAGATTGGGCGAGGTTCGTTGATTGGTTTCAAATCGAGCAAGGGGAACAAGAATCGATTCAATTCGAGCAAGAGGAATTGGGGCTGTTTACTCTCATCCAAGGGTGTAATCAGGTTTTCTCTACCTTTACTCATTGTTGTAATTGAATTCTTGTGTATTTTGATAATGAACATGATTACTAGATTGATTAAATCCATTGGGATTTCTTTACTATGTTGGCTTAATATTATATTGTTGGATTGTTTGGATTAGTTTTGTATTCTTCTTGCTTTCAGTATTAATAAGATAATATATTATTCATGAGACGTTGTGAATTGTGTGTTTAGATTACTTTATGTGATTGAGAAGTCCATTTGGCAATTAGAATTTTGAATGGCAAGAACTGGTTAATAATCGCTTAGAGATAAGGATAATTAACTAGTCGGATTAAGAATTAACAAATCTTAATAGAGGCGGATTAAAGCTTAATGCTAATTTAAGAATCAATCGTTAGGAAGAGATTCCAACTTTAGGTTATTAGGTTTAGGAATTCAGTTATCTCGAGAGAGAAACTGAATTTGGGTTCAGAATTCGTCCACGGGTAGCATAATTAGACTCACCAATCCTTTATCTTTTGTTTGATTGCCAACTAGTTTAGGTTCCCTTGGGTTTGCTTTCTTGTCTTGGTTATTTTAGTTATCAATTACTCTTGCATCTCCTTTAGAACTTAGCTTGTAGCTAATAGTTAGTTTAGAAATTATTCATCATTTATTTTAGGTTAATATAATAAAGAACAAAGGAGTAACTCTGGGCTTTCACTTTCCAAGGAATGTTACTTGCCTTAGATTGTAGCTAACACAAGTAGACCATCAAGTTTTGGCTGCTTGCTCCGGGAATGTTTGAAAACTAGAGTGAAATTTGCTATTTGTTAATTTAGCCATTTTTTTATTTATATTTATTTCTATTTTGTTTGTACATATTTATTTAGTTAAGTTTATGATTCAGATAGCGAATGATAAGGAGGTTCAATGCTAAACTCTTTGTATGACACGTTGGAGAATGGGATCAGGAACCAAGAGAGTGCTAAAAATTGGGATACCCGTGCATCTTTAGAAGCTCGAGTGGAATCATTTTGTAGAACTACCGATCAACTCTCTACTCCTATCCTTTCATCTCAAGTCTTTTGTGAATTTTGTTATGGTTTACATTTGAGTAATGATTGTCCATTGTATAGTGATGTTGCTCATTGTTCTTATAACTATGAACAGGTGAATTATATGGGAAGTTGGGCAGTATGGAAGCACCTATAATCAAGAGTTGAGCATTCATTCACCCTTTGGATGGAGCTTAAATGGCTAAGAACTAAGGCACTATCAACTCAAGGTGAAGAGTTAGTGTTAGAGGGAAGTCTTGAGGATAGATTCCAACAAACAGAGAGGATACTTGAAGATCAACAAGCCTCGATAAAGAACATAGCGCATCAAGTAGGCTTAATCTTCAAGTTACTAGCTGAAGAGCAATTGGGAACTCCATCAAACGCTACTGAATCCGAGGAACATTTGAGCGCCATCACTTTGCATTCAGGTGAGAATTCTTTTGGTTTATCTACTATGTTTGACGATGATGCTTCTGTACAGGACGATTTCTTGAACATGGAGATGGAACCAGAAAAGGAAGAGGCGGACATGATTCCTCTGAAAGACAATCAATAGGAATGTACAGTTGATGGTGCTGAGTTACAGTTAGAGGAATTTTTGGTGGATTTTCCACAAGTCCCTTCGATAATGGAAGATGAGCACGAGTTATCCATTGAAGAAGTCTTAGAGGAGCTCGAGTTTCTTCTAGCAAGTGAACCAATCCAAGGACTGGAGAAAACCATCGACATTCCTGAAGAAATTGCCCAATCGTCGATCTTTCCAATTGGTGAAACTCCAGCTTTCAAATTGGAAGAGCCCCTAGAGCATCATGACTACGTGCAAATATATGAGGAGCGAGTTCTGCCCATCATACTGGCAGCTTGCTTGATAGTTGGGAAGAGGAAATTGACGATTATCCCTCTAAGCGGATACTTGAAGACATTTCCTTGGAAGAAGGATGGATGGTCGTCGATCACGCTCGTTTGCTTTTCATCATGAGTCTAGCTAAGAAGACTCATCACATAAAAAAGAAGCACTTTTGGGAGGCACCCCAATTTTTATCTTTAATCTCTAATATTTTAACCTTTTGTTTTGGAACATTTTATTAGTTTTAGTTTTCATATTTTATTTAATTTTTGTTTCAGTTTCGATTTTAATTCTTTATTTTATTATTTGCAGCCACTCCTCTACCACAGACTAGCCAACGCCCTGATATACTTGCTGATGCACCTCTTTTCACTCTGGAGCTATAGTCAGGGCAGTATTATTTCTTTATCCTTTTTGATTTCTTATATTTTATACACTGGGGACAGTGTGTCCTTCAAGTGTGTGGTGGGTGATATTTATCCCATCTCAGTTATTTGTTTATTCTTTGTGCAATTTTTTGTAAAATTTTGAAAATTTTTCACTTTGTTTCGATGCTTTTACTGTTGACTTGCTTTTGGAAATCCTGTTTATGTCCATGTGATTGGGTAAAACCGATAGTGTTGAGTCTTGCAGAAGAATGTAAGATAATTAGTTTGAGTTTTATACTAAGTTGCTTTGGTTTATTTAATTATGTTTTGATGATTTTTGTTTGGAACCTACTCAAAAGCACACTTGTGAGAAATTGAGCCTAAATTGTAAGCATACACTTTATATGCTTGTATTTATTTCTTGTTGAGAGTGCCAATTACTGTCTTTACTTTTAGAACTTGCTCGGTAATGCTTATGAGGGCCACAAGGAGAGTTTAACACTTTGGTATGATAGAGGCACTTAGGTTTTTCATTCTAGCCAAATAGCCTTCATTCGTTTATTGATTCTGTAGATAACCTTCTCTTTCACCATTTTTTTTATCATATTTCATTGCCACTTAGTTTTATTCTGCTTTGGGTTATGATTCTGCACATGAGTTGTTTTAATAAGGAATATTTGTCTTGGGAATAGTATGGAATCTTATAGCAGCTTTCTTCAATCCAAAAAAAAAATTCACTCTATTATGTGAATGTTCTTCACTTATGAAAAAAAAAGAAAAAAAAGAAAAAAAAGAATAAGAGGGAAAGGTGATGAAGAGAAAGAAAGTAAGTGAGCTAAACATTTTGACTTAATTCCTATTTCCCACCTTGGACTACTATCCATTGTTTACCCTTTGTGATCATTGTGACTTGTGTGCAGGTCATGTATTTCATTGCAGAACACCATAGGTTCAACTCTTACCAAATTTACCTACCCCTACCTAATCCCCATTACAACCCTTATAAAGACCTCTTGACATGGTTGTTGACTCTCCATAAGTGGTAGGAGTAGGATTTAAAAGCAAGCATATAGTAAGTAAGACAGTAGTTGATGCATTGAGAGATTAAACACTACCCTTTAAACACTTTGAGTGATTTAGAGTAAATCTGGTGAGGAGTTAGTTCTAAATAATTTTGCTGAGACAGTAATTTGTGAATTATTGGCATCTTGGTTGTGATACTTGAATTGATTGCTTCGTTTCTTTTTGTTTGACTTATGCTTGTTAAGGATATGTGCAGGAGCTCTCTAGCTTGTCTGTCAGTTTAAGTGTTGTTCCTTAGTGGTTTATTTTCCTTATTTTACTTTTGATTGCTTGAGGACAAGCAATGAGCTAAGTGTGGGGTTATTTGATGTGCGTAAAATACACACATTTAAATGGGGTTTTTAAGATTGATTTTATGGACATTTGGATGTGAATTGGTCCCAACACTCACCCTATGCGTCTGTTTGTGTGCATTAGGTCCAAAAGAAGTCAAAGGATGATAAAGGGAAGAATTTGAGCATAATTGGATGCCGAAGCTGTCGAAACAAGCTAAGTACGAGCATGAGGAAGCCGAACATGGCCGTGTTGGTTTCAACACTGGCCGTGTTCCCAACACGGGCACCAACACGGCCGTGTTGGGTGTCATCAAACATCAAATAAAAATAACTTCTTAGGGAGCACAGCCACAGAGAGTAACATGGCCAGGAACACCAGCCCGTGTTGGGAACACGGCCAGGAACACGGCCCTGTTGGCGGCGACAGGGGGAGTTAGTTAAAAGAAAAAGGAGAGGAAAGAAAGAAAAAGAGAGCGGGGGAGAATGTCCCAAACCCTAATATTTCTCTCTCTGAGGGTTTTCTGAGCTGAAACCAAGGGAAAAGGAGACTTGGATCAAGGTTTCAATCGGATTCCCTTCAAGGATTGAAGATTGGGCGAGGTTCGTTGATTGGTTTTCAAATCGAGTAAGGGGAACAAGAATCGATTCAATTCGAGCAAGAGGAATTGGGACTGTTTACTGTCATCCAAGGGTGTAATTGGGTTTTCTCTACCTTTACTCATTGTTGTAATTGAATTCTTGTGTATTTTGATAATGAACATGATTACCTAGATTGATTAAATCCATTGGGATTTCTTTACTATGTTGGCTTAATATTATATTGTTGGATTGTTTGGATTAGTTTTGTATTCTTCTTGCTTTCAGTGTTAATAAGATAATATATTATTCATGAGACGTTGTGAATTATGTGTTTAGATTGCTTTGTGTGATTGAGAAGTCCATTTGGCAATTGGAATTTTGAATAGCAAGAACTGGTTAATAATCGCTTAGAGATAAGGATAATTAACTAGCCGGATTAAGAATTAACAAAGCTTAATAGAGGCGGATTAAAGCTTAATGCTAATTTAAGAATCAATCGTTAGGAAGAGATTCCAACTTTAGGTTATTAGGTTTAGGAATTCGGTTATCTCGAGAGAGAAATCGAATTCGGTTAAGAATTCATCCACGGATAGCATAATTAGACTCACCAATCCTTTATCTTTTGTTTGATTACCAACTAGTTTAGGTTCCCTTTGGGTTTGCTTTCTTGTCTTGGTTATTTCAGTAATTAATTATTCTTGCATCTCCCTTAGAACTTAGCTTGTAGCTATTAGTTAGTTTAGAAATTATTCATCATTTATTTTAGGCTAATATAACAAAGAACAAAGGAGTAACTCTGGGCTTTCACTTTCCCGAGGAATACGACCTTGATACTCGCCATTAGTGCTAGACCGCATCGATAGGTACACTGCCTTAGATTGTAGCTAACACAAGTAGACCGTCATGTGCCCATGCATGTAGGCCATATCTTGTTAGGTAGAGCAAGACAATTTGATAGTAAAGCTCATCACGATCGCTTTATTAATAGATATATTTTTGTGAAGGAAGGGGAAAAGTTACATTGACCCTTTCTTTCTCTAAAGTAAATTAGAGAAAGAAAGGGTTCACACTAAAAATGCCAAGCATGTTATTGAACCACCTAAGAATGGTAAAGATAGCGGTAATCAAGCACAAGAGCAACCTAAACTGAAAAAAGGTAGTTTATTGGCTAAGGAAGGTGAGATTAGGCATGCATTGCATACAGATAGGGTACTATTTTTGGATAATTATACGGATGTATATTTGAATATTGCTAACCTTGATCTCTCCTTGCCGAGTATGTTTGCTAACCTTTCATAAGAGTTTGATGATGTTTTTCCAGAAGAATTGCCAATCGATTTACCACCAAAAAGGGGCATAGAACATCAAATCGACTTCATGCCAGGGGCTGCCATACCAAATAGACTAACCTATCGAAGCAATCCTGAGAAATAAAGGAGCTTCAACGGTAAGTGGATGAGCTAATGGCAAAATAGTATGTGCATGAGAGCTTAAGTCCTTGTGCGGTTCTAGTAATTTTAGTTCTAAAAAAGGATGGCACGTGGAGAATGTGTGTAGACTGCCGTGCAATTAACAAAATAATGGTAAAGTATTATCATCCTATCCCTAGATTAGATGATATACTTGATAAGCTGCATGGTGCATGTCTTTATACTAAGATAAATTGCAAAGTGGGTACTATAGGATTCGCATGAAAACTGGGGATGAGTGGGAAACGGCTTTAAAAAATAAATATAGTCTATATGAGTGGTTAGTTATGCCATTTAGGTTAACAAATGCACCTAGTACATTCATGAGATTAATGAACCATGTATTGCGTGAATTTCTTGGTAAATTTATAGTTGTATATTTTGATGACATCTTGATTTATTCTAAGAATCTTGATAATCATATTTTTCATGTTAGATGTGTCTTAGAAGTTCTTAGGAAGGAGAGGAAGAAAGAAAGTTGTGTTCAAGCCTAGTGATTGGGTTCAGGTCTATTTTTGAAAGGAAAGGTTTCCAAACCAAAGAAAGTCAAAATTGAGTCCAAGTGGTGCTAGTTCATTTCAGGTTCTTGAAAAGATCAATTAAAATGCATACAAGATAGACTTACAAGATGAGTATAATATAAGTGGTACTTTTAATGTTATTGATCTAACTCCTTTTGATGTAGATGATGAACTTGAGTCATGGAAGAATCATTCAAAATAAGGAGGGAAAGATACAGATGGGCTAGCACAACAAAAGCTTGAAGATGATAGGCTTGATGAGGAGCACGCAAGAAAAGCTAAGGATGCGAAAGATGGGCTAAGCTTGCCACAAGGTCTAGAGCCAAGAAGTTGCAACAAGCCTTAAATGATTATAAACAAGATTGGGCTAGCAAGGATATTCCATTTAAAGGCCCAAGATCTATAACTATTAAGGAGCATCAAGATTGGGCTTTATTCAATCTATTGGAGCTGCAAGCCCATGAAGAACCAATTAAGCCGAAATATGCTTGTCGACCTTGGTTTATTTTTATTAAGTTTATTTAGGGCAGAATAGTCTTTTTCCTATTAGTTGTCTTCTAAGGTTTGTTTCAAGTCTATTTAACTTGAACCAAGCCATTTATGTTACATTAAGTTTTGATTATTAATGATATTTCATGTTTCTAGCAACCTTTGCTTGAATTCTTGTATTCTTTTTAAATGCATTTAACACTTATCAAAGATTTTATCTATCTTTGTGGCATGCTAGGATTAGGGTTTAAAGGACTTAGTTTTCTTTAGGTTCTACTTCTATTAATCAACTTTATAATCTAATCTAGGGTGATCCTACGATTTGATTCAATTTATTAATGGGTTTCTAGGTTAGTGATATACGGGTTCACAACTATTACAGTTTGTATATTCTATTGCTAAAGGTTCTTAACAATTCGCTAATGCATGTTTTCATAAGTCCGCAAAATTCTTAAAAAAGCCCATAACTTGATTGCCCATAAGGTAGAAAACTAAAATAATATACTCACTAGCCTTAAGTATTCGGATGTATGCAGTTTTTATAGCGCGAAAGCCCTCTTTCCATAACAAGAAGAAACTAGAAGCTAAATTATAAATAAATAATGAAAGAAGAATAAACTAAAGTCAAATCAAGAATGAGAGAGAAGTTGATTAGTCAACAACACTCATGGTCCCAAATTTTATGAGCCAACTTAACAAAAATAAGGAAAAATTCGCGTGGGCATACCTAATAACACTTCGACCTAAACTACTTTATTATATGCATCCCAAACATCAAAATGCTCACATTCCTGCTTGTATTACACTTAGATTTCTTGAAAATAACATGATTTCTCATTTATACGCATGGATTTATGTCTCGTCCTGCTTGATCATCAAGCTAAGCCCTAATACCACCAATCAAGCTTGTCAATTGCATTACCATGATTCCTTACGCGAATCCTCGTGTCATCAGGAGTCCTCATGGATAGAGAAATAAGGAACGATGAAGATCCCAATGGTGCAAATTTTGAATCAGAATATTTGGGCGTGTCTCGATTCTTAGTGTTCCCTCTTTCCTTTAAAAAATTCGTTTGCGATCATTTGAAGAATGATATCAATACTTGATCAACTAATTTTTTCTCTTCGCATTTGTCCAAGCCTTGGATTAGTGTATATGATTATTGCTTCCACGCGCTTTAAGTCAACAATCCTATTTATGCTCGCCAAATAAAACTAAACCATCATATTAGATAGAAATTATAAAAAGAGACACAAAAAAGACAAAAAAAAAGAGAATATAGGTAGGATTTTGGATCCAATAAGGAAACAAATTATGAATTATTTGTTCTCTTCCATACAGCTAAGTGTAAGGATCAAGTCGAATTAATTTAAACATAAGGGTAGACAGAAAACATAAAAGAAAGGAAGGACATTGATTTCTCGCAAAGTTCTTAAAAGAACACATAACTTGATTTCTAAAATAATATGCTCATTAGCCTCAAGTATTCAGTTCCAAGGGGTTTTCATATTAATATGTTGGGGGTCCGGATTTCAAAAGGAGTTCTCAAGCTTATTCATGGGGGACCACTCCTCTTTCTCAAGCTCCATATAGAATCACTCTAGCTGATTTCAAAGAGCTGAAGGTACAATTGCAAGAATTACTTGATAAAGGCTACATTAGGCCTAGAGTATTGCCTTGGGGAGCATCGATTTTGTTTGTTAAAAAGAAGGACGGCACTGTGAGATTGTGTATTGATTGCAAACAATTGAATAAGGTGACTGTTTGTAATAAATATCCATTATCACAAATTGGCTATTTATTTGATCAACTACAAGGAGCTCATGTATTTTCTAAGACTAATTTAAGATCCAAGTATCACCAATTGAAGATTAAGGAAGCAGATGTTCCTAAAACAAGATTTAGAACTCGATACGGCCATTATGAATTTTTAGTGATATTGTTTGGGTTAACTAATTCTCCAGCTACATTCATGGACTTGATGAATGGGGTATTCAAGCCTTATTTAGACAATTTTGTAATTATGTTTATAGATGACATTCTGATGTACACACGAATACAAGAGCAACACGCAAAGCACTTGAGGATTGTATTACAAGTATGAGTTTTGGCTAGAGATAGTGGTATTTTTAGGGCATAACATTTCATCCAAGGGAGTATATATTGATCTGAAGAAAATTAAAGCGATCGTTAGTTAGAAATAACCTACGAATGTGTATGAGATACATAGTTTTTTAGGATTAGTAGGCTATTATAGGAGGTTTGTGAAAACTTCTCTATCGTTGCTTTAGCTTTGACAAATTTATTAAGGAAGAATGTGAAGCTTGTATGGAATAAATGCTAAGGCAGTTTTAATGAACTGAAGGCATGCTTAACTTCAGGACTAGTTTTGACACTACCAATGACAAGGCAAGAATATGTTATGTACAATGATGCGTCCATAAATGGTTTGGGTTGCGTACTGATGCAATAAGGTAAGGTGATAGCATATGCCTTTTGTCAGTTAAGACCACCTGAGTTGAATTATCCTACACATGACCTTGAGTTAGCAGTAGTTGTTTTTGCTTTGAAGATTTGGAGGCATTATTTATATGGCGAGAAGTGCTAGATTTTCACAGACCACAAGAGTTTGAAATACCTATTAAGCCAAAAGGAGTTGAATTTTAGGCAAAGGAGATGAGGTGAGTTATTAAAGGATTACGATTGCACCATTAAGTATCATATAGTGTAGTAGCAGATGCACTTAGCAGGAAGTCCTCAAGTAACTTATCTTATATTCATACTATGAGAATTCCATTGTTACTTGAGTTGAGGGCAATAAATATAGAGTTAGCTCAGGGTGAGAATCGAGCATTGCTAGCCACTTTGAAGGTTCGACGAGTGCTAATTGATAGAATCAAAGAGGCACAAGGTCAAGATGAGCAATTGGTGAAAATCAAGGAACAAGTTCAATAAGGTAACCTGGTAGATTTTATTATCTCAGAGAATGATATTTTTCTTTACTGGGGTAGATTATGTGTACCCAATGTTTAAGCTCTTAAAAGGGAGATAATGGAGGAAGCACACAATTTAACATATGCCATGCATCCGGGGAGCACTAAATGTACCAGACCTTAAAGGATAATTATTGGTGGCTGGGGATGAAGAAGAATATTATAAAGTTTGTGAATAAATGTTTGGTGTGCCAATAAGTTAAAGCAGAACACAACATCCAGTAGGAACATTGCAACCTTTTCCTATTCCTGAATGGAAATAGGAGCATATTACTATGGATTTTGTGATAGGATTGCCTAGGACCCAATAGAGACATGATGGTGTTTGGGTGATAGTGCATAGATTGACTAAGTCAGCTCACTTCTTGCTTGTAAAGGTGAATTAATAATTGGATAAACTTGTTGAAACCTACATTCGGGACGTAGTGAGATTGCATGGTCAGTCAGAGAGAATAATTCAAACACTAGAAGATATGTTTGAACTTGCGTGATGGAATTTCATGGTAGTTGGCGATTAATGGAGTTTGCCCACAACAACTTTCATTCGAGCTTAAGGTTGGCAGCTTACGAAGCATTATATGGTAAGAAGTGCAAGACTCTAATTTGTTAGGATGAAGTTGGAGAAAAGTAGTTAATTGGTCTAGAAATTTTACAGATGACAACTGAGAAGATTCAGTTAATCCGAGATCGACTAAAGGAAGCTTAAGATAGACAAAAGAGTTATGCAGACTTAAAAAGGGAACCGATTAAATATATTATGGGTGACAAGGTTTTCCTTAATATTTCACCATGAAAAGGAGTATTACGGTTTGGTAAAAGAGGGAAATTAAGCCCCAGGTACATTGGTCTATTTCAGGTGATTCAAAGGATTGGTCCAGTAGCTTATATATTGGCTTTACCTCCAGAATTATCTCAAATTCATGATGTTTTCCACATTTCTATGTTAAGAAGGTATAGGAATGATCCTAGTCATATTTTACAAGCTCAACCTTTAGAAATAAAGGATAATTTGTCTTATGAGGAAAGATCGGTTGGCATTTTAGCTAAAGAAATTAAAGAGTTAAGAAACAAGACTATTCCTTTAGTGAAAGTATTATGGAAACATCATGGAAATGAGGAAGCAACTTGGGAGTGGGAGGAGGATATCAGAAACCAATACCCTAATCTGTTTAATTTTGAGGATAAAATTTCATAAGGTGGGGAGAATTGTCACACCCGTATTCTAAATATGTATTCATCCTTTTAGCATTGCATACATTAAAGCTTGAAGAGTTGGATTCAAATTCAAGGCTCATTAATCTAATTCAGTTTATTGGGCTTGAATAAATCTAATATGGGCTTAATGAGCATAAAGAAGCACAAAAGGGAGTTTGGGCCTAATTAGGTCCACCAAAGATGGCCCATGCATGTGACTTAAAGAAACTAAGGATTCTTACTCCTAATGTGCGGCTACATAGTATTTTAGGAGTATTAGGACTTTATTTTTAGTTATCTCTTTTAGTTAGGATGTTTATCTCTATCCTATTTGAGCTGTATTTCCTTAATAGCTTAGAATTAGGGTTTTCTAAAGGCTATAAAAGCCTAGTACGGATTTTCGAGCTCATGGATTGATGATTAATATATTTTGTGAGTTTATACTCTATTCTTAGTTCTTGTTGGAGCTAATTTGAACTTATCAAGCAATTCATTATTTATGGCATTCAAATCCCACCTATCAACTTAGAACCCATACTAAATTATGGCGTCTTCTGCCTCTAATACCTTAGGTTTGATAGTTGAATATACTTAAAGGGTCTAAGGTTTCCATTGACCTAGTTCTTATCATAAAAGACTCCATTGTATACGAGTTTATTCCTTTGATATAGGTTAGGTTTGTATCACAAAAGACTCCATTGATTTAAGAAAAATATCCTCACTCTTCACCAATTCAACTTTTGCTTCATCCTAATCATCATTAATGATTTCTTCAATTTTGAATTCACACAAGGATAGATAATTATTATTTTTCTCACAATCTTCAATCATTGTGTCTTTAAAATCTTCATTGACTTTAATATTTACCTCTTTTACATCATCTTGATTGCTTTTCAATGTTGGCTTATGCTCAGCTTTATTTTGGAGATGCTTAGCATAACTATAAATCGACTCCTTTAATTTTAAAAGAATTATGAATAATCAAATTGATATCCTTGATAGTATAAATGTTTGCATGCTTGATTTTGAGTTATTTTAAAGCAATTTATGTTTTTTTTTTGTATTAGGACCACCTTGTTTTAGTTTCCTTTATGTCTTAAGTGTTTTTCTAGGTACATCATCAAAGTTAGAGAGAAATCAGACCAAAATCGGGCACGTTAGATTGTTCAACACACTCGCTCTGAGGAGCACGATCAGGGTCAGAGGGCGTGTTGAAATGCCTTTCCTATGGCAATTTAAAGCGATTTCCAACATAGTTTCCAAGAGTGACACAGCCTAGGACTATGTCTGTGCTGAGGAGCACGGCCAAATCCAAGCTGTGCTGAAGAAGGCCAAATGTACACTTTTAGATCAACATGACATGGATTCAGTACGGCCTAAATCCAGGCCATGTTGGATCCCAAAACCTAAGTTAAAACAAAAGAGAGAAAAGGAAAAAAGGGAAAAACAAAGGAGAAGAAGAGAATTTTGGACTATTCAAGATAGGCCTTAGGAGCTAACTTCCAAATGATCAAGAAAAGGAAAACGAAGATGAATTCTACTTCAAAATCATCAAGATAACCGATCTTTAGGATTGGATCCAAGGTTCAAGGAAAGAGGGGATAACATCTTAACATTTGAGAAAAGGGTGTTCATGTTCTTTTCAATTCTTATCAACTTTATGTTCCATTCTATTTTACTTTAATCATGAACATATGTAGCTAATTCTATCAAACCCATTTAGGGGCAATCTTTAGCCATACTAGGCTTGTTTGGTGCTTAGATGATTGGATTATTGATTTAAGATTGTAGTTTTCATTCAAGTATAATAAAATTTATTGTTCTTCTTCATTATTGAATCAATTTGAGAACTCCTTTGTAATTGAGAAATTCAATTGAGTCTGGACAACTGCTTGTGTGATTAGGTGATTTGCATCCTAGAGATAAGTGTAATAGCTTACTGGAATAAGAACTAGAAATCTTATTACTGTAATTTAAAGATTAATGCTATTCTAAAATCGATTGTTTGGAAGAGATTCTAACTTTAGATCTTTAGGGTTATTGGTTAACTCAAGAGAGAAGCCAATTCATTTAAGAAATTACCCACATATCGCAATTCTTAATAAATTAATTCATAAATTATTGTTTGTAAGCGGGCTAGCTAGAGTGATCCCCAATTGGGTTAACTCATCTTATTATCCTTTTTGAACTTCTATTCTCTTCATTAAAATTTAGCTTTTAATTGCATTCTTAATTATTTTTAGTTAATAATCTTCACCACCTTTTGATCGGTTAGATAATAGGAATAGCGTAGTAGCAATAGTTTCTCAGTTCTTGTGGGATACAATATTGATACTTGCCATAGCTAGATTACATTCGATAAGTGCACTTGCCTGTAGATTGCTAGTCATGTTAGCAAGCTATCAAGTTATTAGCGTTGTTGCCAGGGAGTTTGTTTTGAGAAATATTATGAACTATGTGTTCTTGTTAATTTAGCCATTTACTATTTATTCTTTATTTGTTTCTTGTTCAATTTCTTTTTTATTCATTTGTGTTGTGGGTATTTATTGTTTCAAGTAGTGTATGACGAGGAGGTCCAATCTTGATCTAGTAGACCCTCTACTAGAACTAGAGCGATCCCTCAGGCAATTGAGAAAGCGATTGAACGTAGAGGAAGAAGAGATTCAGGTTAGAAAATCCGTACACAAGAGTGAGTCTGGAAACATTACAGTAGAGATGGCAGATGCCAACGACAACAATGACAATAAAGGAAGGGGAAACCATCGTTGGAGGGGATATGAACATGCATTACGAGACCGGCTGTTACCGCCAATAATTTTGAAATATAGCCTAATGTTATTTAGATGGTGCAACAAACGATTTAGTTTAGAGGCTTACGAGATGAGGATCCTAATGCACATATAGCAAGTTTCTTAGAGATTTGTGATACCTTCAAGATTAATAGGACAACAGATGATGCAATTCGTCTCCACTTGTCCCCATTTTCCTTAAGGGATAGAGCAAAGCAGTGGCTATAGTCACTACCTCCTAACACTATCACTATCTGGGATTTTTTGGCAGAGAAATCTCTATTAAGTACTTTTCTCCCTCTAAAACTGCTAAACTTAAAGATGACATATTTTTTTTTATGCAGTTTGACAATGAGTCGATGTACGACACTTACAAGAGGTACAAGGACCTACTGCAATGGTGCCCACACCATGGAATACTAATCTGGTTACAGGTACAAACTTTTTATAATGGTTTGAATTTGGCTACTAAGCAGATGGTAGATGCAGCTGCAGGTGGTTCTTTGAGCAGTAAGACACTAGAGCAAGCCCAAAGCTTGATTGAGGAGATTCTTAAAAACAATTACTAGTCGCACACTACTAGGAGCAGAATGGGAGGTCAAGGGAGTGTACACCAGTTGGATGCCACTGCAGCCTTGGCAGCTCAAGTGGAGTTATTATCCAAGAAACTTGATCAACTCTAGATGCCTGTCCAAGCAGCTCAAGCAAGCTGTGACTTTTGTGGTGGCCTGCATTATAGTAGTAACTGTATACCAGGAGATATGTTTGCTTCCTCTTCTTTATCTAACCATGAATTGGTGGACTATATGGGAAGTCAGCCCAGGCAGCAGAACAACCCATATAGAAACACCTATAATCCGGGATGGAGAAATCATCCAAACTTCGGATGGAGGAACAACAATAACCAGGGGCCACCAGGATTTCAGTAACTACATCAACAGTTGCAACAATTTGTTCTCCCACCTCAGTCTTCTCAGGCTCAAGAGAAAAAGCCTAACTTAGAGCAGCTGATGATGAAGTTTGTGTTCGCTTCAAAAAATAGATTCCAGCAAACGAACGCAGCTCTTAGAAATCAACAGGCCTCCATTCAGAACTTGGATAATCAGATAGGCCAAATTTCTAAGATGATGATTGAGAGGCAGCCAGGGACTTTGCCTAGTAATATGGAGTCTAACCCGAGAGAGCACGTGAAGGCTGTCACTTTATTGGTAGATATGATTATAATCAAGTTTCTTCATTTTAGCTTAATTTCTTTCCTTTTGTTAATCTTTTGAGATGTTTTTTTTGGTTGATCTTCTTTGACTCCTAGATTGTATTGGATGATTGGTGAAACTTAATTACTTATGTTGGTAGGCAGGTTTATATTGTTAATGATAGGTTTACCAAATACCAACCCTATCAATAGCATTCATATTGTTTTCATTTGTTTTGAATTTTTAATTTTATACACTAAATGCAAATACCAACCCTCTTTTACATCATCTTTATTGCCTTTCAATTTTTTAAGTATATTCCTATTTCTAATGATGATGATGTTGTGCAGGAAGATTCGGGTAGGAAAGATGGAGATAGCAAGGTGATGGAGTTAGAGAAGATAGAGGCCAGGAAGAAGAGTCCTCTGAGGGAATACCAGCCCCCGATCCCATATCCTGCCAGGTTAAAGCAGGAGAAAGTTGATCAGTAGTTCATTAAGTTTCTTAACTTGTTTAAACAACTGTGAATGAACTTACCTTTTGTTGAAGCTATTTCACAGATGCCCAGGTATATGAAGTTCTTAAAGGAAATCTTTAGCAACAATAGGAAGTTAGAGGACTTGGCGATCGTGACTTTAAATGAGGAGTGTTAAGCTATACTTCAAAACAAATTGGTAGAGAAGAAGCATGATCTAGGGAGTTTTACTGTCCCTTGTGTGATTGGTGATTTGACAAGTAGCAATGCTTTAGCTGACTTAGGAGCTAGGATTAATTTAATGTCGTATGGTTTGTTTACCAAGTTAGGGCTAGGTGAGATGAAACCCACTAGGATGAGCATACAGTTAGTTGATAGGACTGTTAAGTATCCTAGGGGTATTGTGGAGGATGTACTCGTTAAGGTTGGCAAATTTATATTTCCTATTGACTTTATGATCATGGACATGGATGGTGAGAGTAACATACCTTTAATTTTAGGTCGACCTTTCCTTGCAACGTCTAGGGCTATTATAGATGTTTATGATGGGAAGCTTAAACTTAGGGTAGGGGATAAAATTGTCACCTTTGATTTGAATCATTCTATGAGACAGTCCTTAGATCATGATGATACTATATTTTCTGTTGATTTACTTGATGATGTTATTGATATATAGTTGTAGAAAATATTGCTTAATGATCCCTTATGAGTTGCCTTACAGGCAGAGGATGAGCATGAGCTATCCAATGAGAGTGTGTTGGAGCAACTTACACTTTTGTTAGCTAATGAACCAAGCAAGAATACTGATAATAGGAACCACTAGCTCTTGGGTTGAAAGAGCTCCCAAAGCACCTCAATTATGCATATCTAGATGAGGATAACATGTTGCCTTTCATCCTAGCAGCAGACTTGGCACCTGAAGAGAGGGAGATGACTTTGGCCTATCTTAGGAAGTACCAAAAGGCGTTTGCTTGGCAAATTGCTGACATTCCTAGGATTAGTACTAGTTACTACTGCAGAAGATCTTTATTGAGGATAGTTGCCGGCTAATGGTGCAACCACAACGCAGACTGAACCCGAACATGAAGGAAGTGGTTAAAAAGGAGGTGACTTTTATGCAGGTTTGATTTACCCTATATATGATAATTCCTAGGTTAGTCCTGTGTAGGTAGTTCCTAAAAAGGGATGTATGACCGTGGTTAAAAATGAGAAGGACGAGCTTATACTGACTAGAATGGTAACGGACTTTCGAGTGTGTATAGATTACAGAAGGCTAAATGATGCCACTCGAAAGGACCATTTTCCCCTTCCTTTTATTGATAAAAAATATTGGAAAGGTTGTTTGGGCATTTCCTTTTTTTGTGATTCCGCTTCATTTTTCTTTATCCTCCAAAGTCAGGATTTCGTCTAATAGTCCATTTTTCCTCTATCTGAAGCCTATTCTACTAGCCGCAAGGAAAATGCTTTTTTTTCTTTGAAAAAAAAAAGAAAGACCGGGGAAAGAACCTAATAAGACCCTGTACGAAGCGAAATCAAAGAATATTGGCGAACGCTTCTTTAACCTTAGACTCGTTAGTCATCGTTCTGTGAAGGAGTGGGCAAATAAACATCTTAAACTGAGTAAAGCATCAGAATCTTTTCCACCCCCAAATATTTTGTAAAAAGCTTATGAAATTTTATTATTTTTTAAATGGTTTTTCAGGTTACTTCCAGATTCCCATTGCATCTGAAGACCAGGAGAAGACAATCTTTACATGCCCGTATGGGAGGATGCCATTCAGATTATGCAATGCACATTCGACTTTTTAAAGGTGTATAATGGCGATCTTCCACGATATGATTGAGAATTTCTATGGAGGTCTTTATGAATGACTTTTCTATATTTGGTAACTCTTTTACTCACTATTTATATAATCTGGAATGCATGCTTGAGCATTCTGTGGATGTTAACCTAGTCCTTAATTGAGAAAAGTGTCATTTTATGGTGAGGGAAGGTATAGTGCTGGAACACAAAATTTCACATGAGGGGATGGAGGTCGATAGGACCAAGGTGGATACTATTACTAAATTACCCCCACCTAGTTCAGTTAAGGCTGTTAGGAGTCTCTTAGGTCATGCAGGTTTCTATAGGAGGTTTATTAAGAACTTCTCTAAGATTGATAGACCTTTAACTCAATTGCTTGTAAAGGATGCACCTTTAGTATTTTCTGATGATTGTTTGCATGCTTTTGAGTTGTTGCAGGAGAAACTAACAATATCCCTGATTATGGTCTCACTTAATTGGGAGCTATCATTTGAGCTTATGTGCAATGCTAGTGATTTTGCAGTTGGAGCTGTTTTATGCTAGTGATTTTGCAGTTGGAGCTATTTTATGATAGTCTAACCAATTTACTATGCTAGCAAGACATTGGCTGATGTCCAGGAGCACTACACCACTATTGAAAAGGAGCTTATGGCTATTATTTTAGCATTTGACAAGTTCATATCTTATTTGGTGCTATCAAAAACTGTGGTCTATATGGACCATTCCACACTCAGGTACTTGTTTAGCAAGAATGATGCATAGCCTAGACTTATTCGTTGGATTCTGTTGTTGCAAGAGTTTGATATTGAGATCAAGGATAAGAAAGGTGTTGAGAACTTAGCAACAGACCACCTTTCTATGCTAGAAAACCTGACTTTGGAGGCGCTTGATGACAATTTTTTAGATGAGTTCCTATGCTCAGTTCAGGTTAATTCTGATATCCTTTGGTTTTCTAATTTTGCAAACTATCTGATTGCTAAAGTCCTTCCGAAGTGTATGACATTTCAGTAAAAGAAGAAATTCTTTTTTGAATTGAAATACTACATTTGGAAGGACCCTTTCTTGTTCAAAGTTTGTGCAAATTAGGTTATTCGACGATGTGTACATGGGGAGGAGATCCTCTAGATTTTGAGTCATGGCCATGAAGGACCAACAAGAGGTTGTCAAGGTACAAATCACACAGCTAGGAAGGTGCTAGACTCTGGATTCTACCGGCCGATGATCTTTAGGGATGCTAGAGCATTTGTCCAGATTTGTGATGCATGCCAAAGACCAAGTAACATCTCTAGTCGTGATGAGATTCCCCGAACGAGCATTCAAGTTGTTGAGATTTTGATGTTTGGGGCATCGACTTCATGGGACCTTTCCCTTCTTCCTATGGCAATAAATACATCTTGGTTGCTGTTGAGTACTTTTCTAAATGGGCCGAATCGCAAGCTTTTCCCACTAATGATACTAGGGTAGTTACAAGATTCCTCAAAAGACTGTTTGCTAGGTTCAGGATACCTAGAGCTCTTATTACTGACAGGGGTGACTCATTTCTGTAATGCCCAGTTAGAAAAGGTGCTTAAATGCTATGGTGTATCACACAGGTTTTCCACACCCTATCACCCACAAACAAGTGGGCAAGTGGAGGTTACTAATAAGGGTTTGAAATGGATTTTAGAGAAAACTATAGGAGTGAGTAGGAAGGACTGGGCGGAGAAGCTAGATGATGCCTTGTGGACATTTAGGATGGCCTATTATACCTCAACTGGTTTTACACCATATATGCTAGTTTATGGGAAAGCATGCCATTTTCCTATTGAACTTGAGCATAAAGCATTGTGGGCTTTGAAAACTTGCAATTTTGATGTTAATAATGCATGTAAAAATAGACAGGGGTAGCTTAATGAGTTGGAAGAGTTGCATAACCAAGCATATGGCAACTCCTTAGTCTACAAGGAGCGTACCAAGAAGTGGAATGACAAGAGGCTAACGAGCACCAAGGAGTTCCAAGTTGGGGATACTATGTTATTGTATAACTCACCACTCCGGCTCTTTCCTAGGAACCTAAAGAGCCATTGGTTAGGACCGTTTCACCATCCAGCAAGTCATCCTATATGGCATAATGGAATTGCACTATCTAGAACAGGGAAACTTCAAGGTTAATGGGCATAGGTTGAAGCATTATTATGGTGACTCATTTGAGCTCGAGGAGCAAGTCAACCTTGTATTGCATCAACAAGAGTAGCTCAAGCATTATTAGTCCAGCTAAATGACTCGGAGAAGAAAAGAAGCACTTTTGGGAGGCAACCCCACTTTTATTTTATGTTTTAAATAGTTTAATCATTGGTTATGGAACATTATTTTTTCTAGTTTAGTCTTCATTTTCAATTAATTTTTTTAAGTTTTATATGCCATTTGAGTGTTTAGAAATATGTGGAAGGTAACTTGAATGTTTGATTATTGAAAATTGCAAGAAATTGCGAGTGAAAAGTGCCTGAAATGAATTCTGAGTTTCAGCATGGTCATGGAGGTTCAACACGCCCATCCGTGCTGGTCAACACGAAGGTGTTGTGGGCAACCAAATTGTGTTGAGCGAAACATGTAATTTCAGCATGTCTTCCGAGAGTAACACAGGTTGTGGACACAATCGTGTCAGACAAACGCCTGTGTTAAGCTCAAATGGGAATTCAGCACGTCTTTTGAGAGTAACACATGTTATGGAAACGACCGTGTAAGATAACATGCCCGTGTTTAGGACACACAACCGTGTTCAATAACTTTGTTCAATACTTTATTTTGGTATGTGATTTTACTCTTTTCTCTAATTTAGTTAATTATTTCTAAATTTTTTGATATTGTTTCTTATTTTCATTAATCTCTTTGTTAATTTTGTTATTTCATACATTCGTCACTTTTGTTGCATTTTATTTATTGTTTCATTCAATTTCTTGTTTTTCTTTTAATGTTGATTTGATGTTACTGTTTATTTTGCTTTATTAGTTACTATTGTTTATATTTTTTATTTCTTTTATTCTGCATTTGAATTGCCTGATTATCGTTGTTTTGATATTTGAATTTGCTAAATTTTGAGCTGGTTTGGTGAATTAGCCATTATGCTACTGAATTAGAAATTAACTATTACAAGTGTGCTGAAAATATGTTCAATTGCTGTTGTATTGCTATTAAACTGTTGCTATTATTGGAATAATTTTCTCTTTAGTGCAAGAATTACTATTTTGCCATTTGCTGTTGTATTCCTCGCCATGGGTAAGGAATTTCGGCATGCCCTCTGACCCTAACTGTACTTCTCAGCACCGGCGCATTGGCAGGATGTGTTGAACAGTCTAATGCACCCGATTCGTCCATTTCTTCCCGATTTTGGTCCGTTTTCTCTCTAACTTTGATGATGTACCTAGAAAAATACTTGAGACACAAAGGAAACTAAAACAGGGTGATTCTAATACAAAAACACATAATTTGCCCTAAAAATAACTCAAAATCAGGCATGCAAACATGTGTAATATCAAGGATATCATTGGCATAAGAAAACATGGGAGCACAATTGACAAGCTTGACCGATGGCATTGGGGATTACCTTGATGATCAAGCAGGATGAGACATAAATCCACGCATGTAAAGTAGAACTCATGTTATTTTCAATTAATCCAAGCATAATAATAGTCGGAATTCGAGTGCACTGATGTCTGAAATGCATATAACCAAGTAATTTGGGTCTAAGTGATTTTAGGTAGGACCACACAAAATTATCCTTATTTTTGTTAAGCTGGGTCATAAAATTTCAGACTACAAGAGTTGGTGTCCGTCAATTCCTCTCTCATTCTTGATTTGACTTTAGTTTATTTATCTTTATGTATTTATTTATTCATATTTAGCATCTAGCTTCTTCTTCTTATGGAATGAGGGTTTTCGCACTAGAACAACTGCATGCAACTAAATACTTAAGGCTAATGAGCATATTACTTCAGTTTTCTACCTTGCAGAAAATCAAGTTATAGGTTCTTTAAAGAACCTTTTGGACTTAATCAGCATTCGCGCCAACGAGCATAGACTTATCCTCACGTCCATCCTTTCTCATGTACTCTTTGTCTACCCTTATGTTTAAATTAATTTCATTTGATCCTTATGATTAGCCGTATGGAAGAGAACAAAGAACCTATGATTGCTTTCCTTACCAGATCTGAAATCCTACCGATATTCTAATTTTTTTGTTTATTTCGTGTCTCTCTTTCTAATCTCTGTCTAGTATGATGGTTTGGTTTTATTTGGGAGCATAAAAATGAGTGTTGAATGGAAGCGTATGGAAGCGGTAATCATAGGCACCAATCTAATGCTTCGCCGAATGCAAAGAAAGAAAATTAGTTGATCATGTATTGATATCATTCTCTATATGATCACGGATGAATCTTTTGGAGGAAAGGGGGAACGACGAGAATCAAGGCATGCTAAAATATCCCAATTCAAGATTTGCACCATTGGGATCTCCATCGTTCCTTATTCATCTAGGCATGAGGACTCCTGATGACGCATCGTTTGGCATAAGAGATCATGGGAATGCAATTGACAAGCTTGACTGATGGCATTAGGCTTAGCTTGATGATCAAGTAGGATAGGACGTAAATCCACCAGCGTAACAGAAAAATAATGTTGTTTGCGATTAATACAAGCGTAATACAAGCTGAAATTTGAGAGCTTTGATGTTTGAAATGCATATAATGAAGTAATTTTGGTTGGAGTTTTTATATGTAGGCCCATGTGAACTTACCTTTATTTTTGTTAAGCTGGCTCAAAAAATTTAAGACTACGAGTTGATGCCCAGTTAACTCCTCTCTCGTTCTTGATTTGTCTTTATTTTATTCATCTTTATTTATTTATTTATTCATATTTAGCTTCTAGTTTCTTCTTTCTATGGAACAAGGACTTTCGCACTATAAACACTGCATACAACCGAATACTTGAGGCTAAAGAGCCTATTATTTTCTTCCTTTCTCTTATGTTCTTTGTCTACCCTTATGTCTAAATCAATTTCATTTTATCTTCACGATTAGCCATATGGAAGAGAACAAAGAAATTGTGATTGCTTTCCTTATAGGATTTGAAATCCTACCGATCTTCTCATTTTTTTGTTTATTTTGTGTCTCTCTTTCTAATCTTTATCTAGTATGATGTTTTAGTTTTATTTGGTGAGCATGAACATGAGGGTTGAGTGAAAGCGCATGGAAGCGACAATCATAAGAACCAATCTAATGCTTGTACAAATGTAAAAGAGGATAATTAGTTGATCGAGTATTAGTATCATTCTCCTAATGATCGTGAATGAATCTTTTGGAGGAAAGAAGGAATGACGAGAATTGAGGCACGCCTAAATATTCTAATTTAGGATTTGCACCATTAGGATCTCCATCATTTCTTGTTATTCTAGGCTAGATGACCCTTAATAATACAAGGGTTTCATGGACTTGCGAGCTTCTATAGGAGAATTAAGGATTTCAGTACTATAGCTGCACCATTAAATGAGTTAGTTAAGAAAAATGTTGGATTTTTTGTGGGGTGATGCACATGAACATGCATTTAATGAACTTAACGATAAATTATGTAATGCACCTTTGCTTGCTTTACCCAATGTTGATAAGACCTTTAAAATTGAATGTGATGCTAGTGGTATAGGAATTAGAGCTATTTTAATGCAGGATTAAAGACCACTAATGAATTAAAGGAAAATAAAGTCCCTTAAACCCCAATTCCAAGTATGCCACAAAGATAGATCAACTCCTTGATAAGTAAGATTTACATTCAAACAAGAATACGAAACCTAAACTATATCAAAGGATTAAAGCTGTATGCAAGTTTGATTTCATTACCCAAGTTCTATCTAGAAACATATCAATGGAAACCTTAAACCCTTCAAGTAGATTAAACTATCAAACCTAAAATATTAAAGGTAGAAGACGTCATAATTTAGTATGGATTCTAAATTAATAAGTCAGATTTGAATGCCACAAAAAATGAATTACTTGATAAGTTCGAATTAGCTCTAAATAAGAACTACGAATAGAGTATAAACTCACAAAATTTGTTAATCATTAATCAATCAATAAACTTGAAAATTCATACTAGGCTTGAATAGGCTTTAGAATACCCTAATTCTAAGCTATTAAGGAATTACAACTCAAATAGGATAGAGACAAACATCCTAACTAAGAAAGATAACTAAAAATAAAGTCCTAATACTCTTAAATTACTATATAGCTGCCCATTAGGAGTAAGAAACCTAGTTCTAGTCACACACATGGGCCATCTTTATCGTAGTTAATTAGGTCCAAACTCCTATGTGCTCCTATATGTTCATTAAGCCCATATTAGATTTATTCAAGTCCAATAAACTGAATTAGATTAATGAGCCTTGAATTTGAATCCAACTCTTCAAGCCCTAATGTGTCGTTAGCCCAAATGTGTTGAATAAGCCCATTGAGAGCTTCTTTTATCTTCTTAGCCTTGGACTTTGTAATTAGGTCCCATGGATGTGAAGTAGATCTTGAATCCTAGTTGGATTAGGATTCCCAATGTCACTTGAATTCTTGATGTCATGTAGACTTCCAATATCATTAGGACTCCTTATTGGAGTAGAACTCCTAGTTAGAGTAGGACTCCTTGTCAGAATAGGATTTTTTCAGCTAGTAGGATTTCATTATTAGGATTCCTTGTTGGAGTAGGTTTTCTTGTGCTAGATGGGTTCTTATCAATAATGAAGATCGTAATGGTCCAAATCTTCATTAGAATATTAGGGCGTGCCTTGATTCCAAATCTAGGTTTGCTAGTGCGGGTCTTCATAAGTCCACACAGTTCTTGCAAGAACGCATAACTTGATTTCCCGCAAGGTAGAAAACTAAACTGATATGCTCACTAGCCTCAAGTATTCAGTTGTATGTAGTTTTTATAGTGTGAACGCCCTAATTCCATATGAAGAAGAAATAAGAAGCTAAATATGAATAAATAAATAAAGAATGATGAATAAACTAAAGTCAAATTAAGAACTAGAGAGGAGTTGAGTTGACTGTTCAATAGCTCTCTTTGTCCCAAATTTTATGAACCACCTTAACGAAAGTAAGAGGAAATCTGCAAGGGCCTACCTAATAATAACCCAACCCAAATTACTTCTTTATATGCATCCCAAATATTAAAACACTTGTATTCCCACTAGTATTACACTTGGATTAGTTGAAACCTATATGATCTCTCACTATAGCGCATGGATTCACATCTCATCTTGCTTGATCGTCAAGCTAAGCCCCAATGTTACCGGTCAAGCTTGTCAATTGCATTCCTATGATTCCATATGCCAATCCTCGTGTCATCAAGAGTCCTCATGCTAAGAGATACAAGGAACAAGCCTCAATTCTCATTGTTCCCTTTTTCTTCCAAAAGTTTTGTTTGCAATCATTCGAGGAATGATATCAATAATCGATCAACTAATTTTCTTTCTTCGCATTAGTCCAAGTATTGAATCAGTGCCTATGATTGCCACTTCCATGAGCTTTATCTCAATAGTTGTGTTTATGCTCCCTAGATAAAACCAAACTATCATACAAGAGAAAGAGGAGTTGACTAGTTAACAACCCTCACAGTCCCAAATTTTATGAGCTAGATTCATAAAATTAGGGGAGAATTTATATGGGCATACCTAATAACACTATGGTCCAAATTACATAATTATATGCATCCTAGACATTAAAATGCATGCATTCCCTCTTGGATTAACCGAATGCAACATGATTTTTCCCTTACGTGCATGGATTTTTGTCTCGTCCTACTAGATCATCAAGTCATGCCATAATGCCACCTGTCAAGCTTGTCAATTGTATTTATGCTAGCCAAAAAAATAAACCATCAAACTAGACAGAGATTAGATAGCGTGGAACAAAAGAAATGAACAAAATAAGAATATAGATGGGATTTCAGATCTGATAAGGAAAGAAATCACAAGTTCTTTATATTCTTCCATTTGGCTAAGCGAAAGGATCAAATCGAATTGACTTAAACACAAGGTCGACAAAGACCACAAAAGAAAGGAAGGGCATAAGTGATAAGTCTATGTTTGCTATAATGAGTCTTGATAAGTCTGCAAAGTTCTTGAAAGAAGCCATATCTTGATTTCTGCAAGGTAGAGAACTCAAATAATATGTTCACTGCCATCAAGTATTCGGTTACATACAGTTTTTGTAGTATGAGATAGTAGTTGACTGGTCAACAACGTCCCAATTTTATGAGCCAGCTTAATATAACAAGGAATAATTCATTTGGGCCTACCTAATAATACTCCGACCCAAATTTTTTCATTATATGCGGCCCTAACATCAAGATGTTCGCATTGCTGCTTGTATTACGCTTGGATTTCATGATTTTTCCATTATGACCGTGGATTTACATCTCATCCTACTTGATCATGAAGCTAAGCACAATGCCATTAGTCAAGCTTGTCAATTGAGTTCCCATGATCTTTTATGCCAATCCTTGTGCCATCAGAAGTCATCATGCCTAGAGGAATAAGGAATGATGGAGATTCTAATGATGCAAATCCTACATCAAAATATTTAGCGTGCCTCGATTCTCATTACTCCCACTTTCCTCTAGAAGATTTGTTAGTGATTATTCAGAGAATGATATCATACATGATCAACTAATTTTCTTTCTTTTCATTTGTCCAACCATTGGGTCGGTGCCTATGATTGTCACTTCCATGCGCTTTCACCCAACACTCGTACTTATGCTCCCTAAATAAAATAAAATCATTATATTAGATAGAGATTAGAAAGAGAGGCATAAAACAAACGAATAAAATGAGAAAATAGGTAAGATTTTCGGATCTAATAAGGAAAGAAAGCATAAGTTCTTTGTTCTCTTCTATACAGCTAAGCATACGGATCAAATCAAATTCATTTAAACACAAAGGCAGATAAAGAACATAAAAGAATGAAAGGACGTAAGAGATAAGTCTATGTTCACTAGCGCGAGTGTTGATAAGTTTGCAAAGTTCTAGAAAGAACTGAAAACTTGATTCCCATAAGTTATTACACTGAAATAATATGCTAACTTGCCTCAAGTAGCATACAGATTTTATATTTTGAAGCCCTCATTCCATGAGAAAAAGAAACTATAAGATAAGTTTGAATAAATAAATAAAGTAATATGGATAAACTAAAGTCAAATCAAGAATGAGAGAGTAGTTGACTGGGTAACAACTCTCACGATCCCAAATTTCATGAGCCAACTTAACAAAAATAAGGGAAAATTAGCATGGGCCTACCCACGCTTGGATTAATTGAAAATAACATGATTTCTCCTTTACGCGCATGGATTTACGTCTCCTCTTGCTTGATTATTTAGGAATCATGAATGCAATTGACAAGCTTGACCGGTGGTGCTAAGGCATGACTTGATGATTAAGCAGCACAAGATGTAAATCCACACTCATAAGGGAGAAATCATGCTGCTTTCAATTAATACACGTAGGAATGCACGTGTTTTGATATTTAAGAGGCATATAATGAAGTAAATTGGTCCGAAGTGTTATTAGGTACGCCCACATGAAATTAACCTTGTTTCCGTTAAGGAATTATGGGAACATAATTGATAACCTTCATCGGTGGCATTAGAGTGTGACTTGATGATCAAGCAGGATGAGATGCAAATCCAAGCATGTGATGGAGAAATCATGTTAGTTTCAATTAATCTAAGCGAGAATGCACACTATTTTATGTTTAGGATGCATCTAATGAAGTAATTCGGGCCTGCGTGTTATTAGGTAGGCCCATATGAATTTTCTCTTATTTTCGTTAAGCTACCACATAAAACTTGATACTACAAGAGTTATTGGCCAATCAAATCCTCTCTAATTCTTGATTTGAATTTAGTTTATTTATTTATTTATTTATATTTAGCTTCTAGTTTCTTCTTCTTATGGAATGAGGGCTTTTGCACTATGAAAATCGCACGCAACCGAATATTTGAGGGTAGTGAACATATTATTTTAGTCTCCTACCTTGCAGAGAAATAAGTTGATACAAAACCTCCATGAATAAGCTCGAGAACCCCTTTTGAACCACAGACCCCTAATACATTAACATGAGAACCCCAAGAACCAATTCGGTTCAACCAATAAGAAAGGTTAGAAGACAGATTTCTTAGAAAGATGATAAAAAATTAGAACCTAAGGAAATCTAAGTCCCTTAAACCCCAATTCCAAGTACGCCACAAGGATAGATCAACTCCTTGATAAGTAAGATTTGCATTTAAATAAGAACACAAAGACAAAGCAAACAAGCTTTAAGGTAAAAATATCAATTATCATTCCTAAGTGTTCTATAAGGGAATTATTTATTAAGGAAGCACATGGAGGAGGTTTAATGGGTCATTTTAGTGTAAATAAGACCTATGATATGCTGCTTGAAAATTTCTTGTGGCCTGATATGAAACATTTATGTGCATACAGTTTGTGATGGAATTTGATCTTCATAGACCTGTTTAGGAGTTAAAGGTATAAGAGTAATAGCTTTATTCTAAAAAGTAGAAGTATGGCAATTAGTAAAACCATTATGAACAATCTTTCTATCAAACTACTAAGGACGTCATAACAAGATATGACTAGCTTGCATAGGAATCACATCACACAAAACTTGATCTTTAGAATGTACTATAAAGAGAGAAATCAATGCTTGCCTAGTGACCCTAATATCACCACAATTATTCAACCAATGGAATCTATAGGACTTAGGATGTTAGTTGTTTTTAAAGAAAGTTTATCAACTAAACTAGCATTAACAACATTAGTACAATTTCCACCATCTATAATCATACTACACAATTTATTTGCAATTGTACATTTAGTATGGATATGGAATATATTCTCACATTATACTTCTTCCACTTTGAGTTGTACACTCAAAGCACATATAGTCACATAAGAAAAGAGTTTACCATTAAGAGGATATTTGACATCCTTTTTTTCTTGTGTGTCATCATCTAAGTCCGGCTCATCATGACTATGATCACCTTCACTTATCACATATGTCCATGATTGTCATAATTCATTGATTAGGACATTCGGCTTGCTTGTGTCCATATCCTTGGCACTTAAAACATTAGATCTTTGATCCTGAACCATTTGATTTCCCTTTACCTTTATCATCCATGGACTTGTCTTTGTTGTAAGCCGGCTTGTTGGTACTAAAACTTCTCCCACCCTTTTGATTAACCTAATTAGACTTATTAGAAAACTTAGGTGTAGAGTTACCTTTGTTTATAGTACAAAGTTGCTTTTCAACTTTAATAGCAACATGGAGGAGATCTTCCATGTCTATATAAGGCTGTAGCTCGACTAGGTTGGCAATATCTTGGTTAAGCCCATTAAGTAAACGTGCCATTGTTGCCTTCATATTCTCATCTATGTTGGCTCAGATCATGGCTACCTTTATCATGGCTACCTCTATCTCTTGGTAGATTCATTCACAGACTTAGTTCATTATACAAGTTTTTGAAGTTTATTGTACAATTCCCTATAGTAGTATGAAGAGATAAACCGTCTACGCATGATTCTCTTTATCTCTCCCTATGTTGAGATTGGATCCTCATCGTTGCACCTTCGAGCTGTAACTAATTGATCCCACCACACACTAGCATAATCAGTAAACTCAAAAGAAGCAAGTTTTACCTTTCTATCTTATGTGAAGTTATGGCATTTAAACACGCGTTCGACCTTTTTCTCCTATTCCAATAAGACTTCTAGATCTCCCTTTCCTTTAAAACTAGGAATCCTTAACTTAATGGATCCCAAGTTTCCATCCTTCCTTCCTTGTCCAACGTTTTGGTTGGAGGTGCCATTCTCCTCGTCATCATCATCAATCCAATTCTACCTCCTAGGTAGAGGAGGAGGTGGTGTTCGGTTTAGTTTCTCATCCTTCTTAAGTCTTAACTTATCCTACTGTGACAAGATCCTTGGAAAAGTGTCTTGCACAGACTTCTTCCACAGTCTATCATCATCATGTGTGTGCATGATAAATACCAACAAAGAAACATTAGAATGGAAATTCACTCCCTCATGTGTTTCCTCTCAAGTGTTTAAGCACACGCCCTTTAATGCATTCACTATCTTACACGAATCGTCTCGCTCTTAAATTCTTACACACACTTCACTTTACTAATCACAACTTGTAAATGATCAAAGAGAACTAAGAGTTGTTTTAGAAAAGAAAAGAAAGAAATGGAGTTAAGAAATTTCAGCTAGAATGAAAGAAGAAGAAGTAAGAAGTACCTCAATCCTTTGTTCTTGGATTAAGATTGGCGGCTAGGGTTGAGAAAACAAGGCTTGTTTTTCTTCTTGTATAAGAAAGAAAGAAGAAAAGCATATGAGTTTGTTTTTTTATGTGTTTGAGGTTTTCGATTAGAAAAGAAAAGAAGAAACGAGTTTGTGTTTTGGTCTTTTTTTTTTGTTTTGATCTCTGTTGTATATTGATTAGAAGAAAAAAGGTAAGAAAGAGAATTATGTTTTAAGGCCTTTGGGTAAGAATGGTTTCGGCTGGAGAGGTAAGAATGATTAAGTTTTTTTTGGGGTGGTTGCTGTATGGCATGTAATTCGGTAAGCAAGAAGCAATGGTATTGTATAGTGGTAAGATATGTTTTCAATAGGTAAAGAAAAAAGGTAAAAATTTTGGTATGTTGAGCAAAGGTGTTAGGGTGCCAGCTAGGCAAGAGAAGAAAGGGAAAAAGATGGGTCTTGTTCCTCTAGGTAGGCCGGCTAAGGTTGAGTGTGTGTGTATGTTTTGGTTTTAGAAGGAAGTTAGGTAAGAAGCAATTAGAAATATTCCTTTTTCCTAAGTTAGGAATGAAAGAAATAATTCCTTAACTAGCTTGTGTAATTTGGCACACCTTGTGGAGACAAGAAGTTTGCTTCCTAAGTGTAAAGCTTCCTTTTTTGCAAAGATCTTCTTGAGTAGTAAAGTTCCTATCTTGTGTTTTCCCTTATTTCCGAATCAGTTCTCCCTAGTTTAGGAAAAGATTTTCAGCCAAATCAAGGATATATCAAGGAGATATTTTTCCTATTCCTTGATTAGGAAACTTGCTGAATTTTTCACTATTTTTTTAACTAATTTTCAGAAATAGAAGAACTAAATAAACAACTACAATCTTGAACTTGAACCTAAGCTCTGATACCAACACTTATATGACCCTAGAGAATTTATTGAATAAAACCAATATCAATCCGTTTTGTGGATCTATCAAGAATAAGATAATGAAGGAACCCTTAGCTATCAATAAACAATCAACAAAGTTGCAATATTGAAAACAATAAGTCCTCACAAGAACTTAGAAGGAGAATACTCTCAAGCATCAAATTATAATTAAATTAAAGTCTTACAAGATAATAACCCTTAAGTATTTATAGGGAATACTTAGGGTTTTAACAAACTAATGAGTGTTGTGCCAAATGCAAAGGGCGGTCCATAATTAGAATTAATCTAATAAACATAACTAGAGGCCTAAACTAGACAAGTAATGAAAAAGGCCTAAAAAATAGAGTTTTAAAGTAGTAAAACACTCAAGGGCCAACATACATAAGAAGTAGCTTCGACCCAAGGTGAAATTAATAAGGAGTCAAGTTTCTTGAAGCCCATTCTCACTAACTTGAATTATCAAGACACAATCTGGCTCATTGGGCTTTATTTGAGGCTTGTTCTTCCATAATATGAGTTATCACCAAGGCTTGAGTAAATAAGGCCACTGCATCCTTAATCTTCTTGGCTCTTACTCTTGTCCCCATATATAGAGGATCTTGCTTGGATGGGTTAGTAGGAGCACTAGAATTTCCATAACAAGGATTGGCATAAGGAATCATGGGAATGCAATTGACAAGCTTGACCAGTCGTATTGGGGCGTCACTTGATGATCTGGCAGGATGAGATACAAATCCACATGCATAAGGGAGAACATGTTGCTGTCAATTAATCCAAGCAGAAATGCATGCATTTTGATATTTGAGATGCATATAATTATGTAATTTGGGCCCGGGTGTTATTAGGTTTACCCACACGAAATTCTCCCTTATTTTTGTTATTCTGTCTCATAAAATTTGGGACAATGGTTGACCAGTAAACTCCTCTTTGTCTAGTATGATGGTTTGGTTTTATTTAGGGAGCATAAACACTACTATTGAGAGAAAGTGCATGGAAGCAGCAATTATAGACACTGATGGTTAAACGAATGCAAAGAAAGAAAATTAGTTTATCGAGTATTGTTATCATTCTCTAAATAATCGCAGATGAATCTTTTGGAGGAAAGAGGGAACGGTGAGAATCAAGGCACAAACAAATATTCTGATTCTAGATTTGTACCATTGGGATCTCCATCATTCCTTATTCCCCTAGGCACAACGACACATGATGACGTAGCAATTAGCTTAAGGAATCATGGAAACGCAATTGATAAGCTTGACTTGTGGCATTAGGGCTTGAATCCATAAACGTAAGATAGAAATCATAATTTTATCAATGAATCCAACTGTAATATAATAAGGAATATGAGCCTTTTTGATCTTCGGGATGCATATAATTAAGTAAGGACTGTTATTAGGTAGGCCCGCATGAATTTCTCTTTATTTTCATTAAACTGGTTCATATAATTTGAGATCTCCATCATCCCTTATTGTTCACGGCATAAGGACTCCTAATGACACAAGGATTTTTGTAAGGACTAGTTAACAACTCTTATATTCCTAAATTTGATGATCAAGCTAGACGAGATGTAAATCCATACGCGTAAGGGAGAAGTCATGTTGTTTTCAATAAATCCAAGCATAATACAAACGGGAATGCAAGTGTTTTATTGTCTGGAACGCATATAATGAAGTAATTTGGGTCAGAATGTTATTAGGTAGGCCCGTGCTAACTTCCCCTTGTTTTATGTTAAGTTGGCTCATTAAATTTAGGACTATGAAAGTTGTTGACCAATCAAATCCTCTATCGTTCTTGATTTGACTTTAGTTCATTAATCTTATTTATTCATATTTAGCTTGTAGTTTCTTCTTCTTATGGAATAAGGACTTTCGGACTAAAAAATGCATGCAACCGAATGCTTCAGGCTAATGAGCATATTATTTCAATTTTCTACTTTACGGGTTATCAAGTTATGAGTTCTTTCAAGAACTTTATGGACTTTTCACACTCGGCTAGCAAGCATAGACTTATTGCTCACATCCTTCCTTTCTTTTGTGTTTTACATCTATCCCTGTATTAAAATCAGTTTGATTTGAAACTTATTCTTAGCCATATCAAAGAGAACAAAGAGCTTATGATTTTTTTCCTTATCGGATCCGAAATCCAGACTATGTTCTCATTTTGTTCGCTCCTCTTGTGCCTCTCTTTCTAATCTTTGTCTAGTGTGATGGTTTCATTTTATTGGGAGCATAAACACAAGTGTTGAGTGAAAGCACGTGGAAGCGTCAATTATAAGCACCGATCCAAATGCGTGTACAAATGCGATGAAAGAAAATTAGTGATCAAGTATTCATATCATTCTCCAAATGATTATAGATGAATCTTATTGAGGAAAGAGGGAATGACGAGAATCGAGGCACGTCTAAATATTCTGAGTCATGATTTGCACTATTGGGATCTTCCTCATTCCTTACTCCTCTAAAGATGAGGACTCCTAATGACAGAAGGATTGGGGTAAGGAATCATGGGAGTGCAATTGACAAGGTTGACCGATGGCATTATGCCTGTGCTTGATGATCAAGTAGGATGAGATGTAAATCCACTCGCATAAGAGAGAAATTATGTTATTTTTTATTAATCTAAGTATAATACAAGTGAGAATTCGAGTGCTTGATTATTTGGGACAGATATAATAAAGTATATTAGGACGGAGTGTTAATAGGGCTACGAGAGTTATTGACCAATCAACTCCCCTCTAGTTCTTGATTTGACTTTAGTTTATTTATCTATCTTTATTTATATACTCATGTTTAGCTTTTAGTTTCTTCTTCTTATGGAATAAGGGTTTTCACATTATGAAAACTGCATGCAATCGAATATTTGAGGCTAATAAGAATATTATTTTAATTTTCTACCTTATAAAGAATTAAGTTACTAATTCTTTCAAGAACTTTGCGGACTTATGAAGGCTCGCACTAGCGAACCTAGACTTATTTCTTACGTCCTTCCTTTCTTTAGTGTCTTTGTCTACACTTGTGTTTAAATCAATTCGATTTGATCCTTATGCTTAAAAATATGGAAAAGAATAAATAACTTGTGATTTCTTTCCTTATCGGATCCAAAATCCTACTTATATTCTCTTTTGTTCATCTCTTTCTAATTGATGTCTTATATGACGATTTGGTTTTATTTGGAGAGCATAAATAGGAATATTGAGTTAAATCACATGGTAGCGATAATCATATACACTGATCCAATGCTTGGACAGAAAATTAGTTGATTAAGTGTTAATATCATCCTTCAAATGATTACAAATGAATTTTTTGGGGGAAAGAAGGAACGCTGAGAACTCAAACATTCTGATTCATGATTTGCACAAATGGAATCTCCATTATTCCTTATTACTCTAAGTACAAGAAATCTTGATGACATAAGGATTGGCAAAAGGAATCATGTGAATGCAATTATAAAGCCTAACTAGTGGCGTTGGGGATAGCTTAATGATTAAGTAGGACAAGATGTAACTCTATGTGCGTAAGGTAGAAATCATATTTTTTTCAATAAATCTAAGCGTAATACAAGTGGAAATGTGAGCATTTTGATGTTTGGGACACATATAATGATGTAGTCTGAGTCGGAGTGTTAATACATAGGCCCACACGAATTTCTCCTTATTTTTATTAAGCTGGCTCATAATATTTGGGACTGTGAGAGTAGTTAACCAGTCCTTAAAGCAATTCTTATTTCATCAGAAGTCCTCGTGCCTTGAGGGACAAGGAATTATGGAGATCCCAAATTTTATGAACCAGTTTAACAAAAACAAGGGGAAACTCATGTGGGCCTATCTAATGACACTCCAAACCAAATTACTTAATTATATGTATCCCAAAGATAAAATAGGTTGCAATCCTCATTATATTTTGCTTAGATTCATTGATAAGATTATGATTTCTCCCTTACACGGGTGATTTTCATTTTGTCTTGCTTTATCTTAAAGCTAAGCCACAATGACACCAGTAAGGCTTATCAATTGCATTTCCATGATTTCTTATTCCAATCCCTATGTCATCATGTGTCGTCGTGCCTAAAGGAATAAAGAATGATGGAGATCCTAATGGTAAATCTTGAATCAGAATATTTGTTCGTGACTCAATTCTCATAGTTCCCTCTTTCCTCCAAAAGATTCCTCTACGATCATTTGGAGAATGATATCAACACTCAATCAACTAATTTTCTTTCTTTGCATTCCTCTAAGCATTGGGTTGGTGTTTATGATTGCCGCTTCTACGCGCTTTCACCCAACAGTCTTGTTTACGCTCCCTATTTAAAACCAAACCAACATACTACATAGAGATTAGAAAGAAGACAAAAAAGAAACAAACAAAATGAGAATATAGGTAGGATTTCTGATCCAATAAAGAAGTAAATCAAAAGTTATTTATTCTCTACCACACGACTAAGCATAAAGATCAAATCAAATTGATTTAAACACAAGTGTAGACAAAGAACACAAGCAAAAGGAAGGACGTGAGGGATAACTCTATGCTCGCTCGCACGAGTGTTGGTAACTCCACAAATTTTTTGAAAGAACATAGAACTTGATTCATGAAGTTATGCTCATTAGCTTCAAGTATTTGGTTGCATGCGGTTTTTATAGTATGAAAGCCCTCATTCCATAAGAAGAAGAGAGTAGAAGCTAAATATGAATAAATAAATAAATAAATCAAGATTAATAAACTAAAGTCAAATTAAGAACCATAGAGGAGTTGACTGGGCAACAACTCTTGTACTCCTAAACTTTATGAGCCAGCATAATAAAAATAAGGGTAAATACGGGTGGGCCTACCTAAAAATATCCTACCCAAATTACTTCATTATATGCATTTCAAATATCAAAGTGCTCGATTCTAGCTTGTATTGCGCTTGATTAATTGATAAAACCCAATTTCTCCCCTACGCACGTGGATTTACATCTCTCATGCTTGATCATCAAGCTAAGCCCCAATACTATTGGTCAAGCTTGTTAATTGTGTTTGAATTATTCCTTACGCCCAACCTTGTATCATCAGGAGTCCTTGTGGCTAGAGGAACATGGAAGGATGGAGATCCTAATGGTGCAAATCCTGAGTTAGAATATTTGGGCATGCCTTGGCATTCCTTCTTTCATCTAAAAGATTCCTTCCCGATCATTTGGAGAATGATAACAATACATGATCAACTAATTTTCTTTCTTTGCATTCGTTGAAGCATTGGATGGTGCCTATAATTGCCGCTTCCACGCGCATTCACACAACACTCGTGTTTATGCTCCCCATATAAATCCAAACCAACATACTAGATAGAGATTAGAAAGAGAGACATAAAAAAGACAAACAAAATGAGAATATAGGTAAGATTTCATATTCGATAAGGAAAGAAATCATAAGTTCTTTATTCTCTTCCATACGGCTAAGCGCAAGGATCAAATCGAATTGATTTAAACACAAGCGTAAAAAAAAGAACACAAGGGAAAGGAAGGACGTGAGGGATAAGTCTATGCTCGCTAGCGCAAGTGTTGATAAGTCCATAAATTTCTTGAGAGAACACATAACTTGATTTCTTACAAGGTAGAAAACTGAAATAATATGCTCATTAGCCTCAAGTATTCGATTGCATACGGTTTTAATAGTGCAAAAGTCCTCATTCCATAAGAAGAAGAGACTAGAAGCTAAATATGAATAAATAAAGATTAATAAACTAAGTCAAATGAAGAACTAGAGAGGAGTTTACTGGGCAACAACTCTTCTAGTCCCAAATTTTATAAGCTAGCTTAACAAAAATAAGGATAAATTCAGGTGGGCCTACCTAAAAACACTCCGACCTAAATTACTATGTTATATGCATTTCAAACATCAAAGTGCTCGAATTCTGGCTTGTATTACACTTAGATTAATTGAAAACAACATGATTTCTCCCTTAGGTGCGTGGATTTATGTCTCTCCTGCTTTATCATCAAGTTAATCCCTAATGCCATTCGCCAAGCTTGTTAACTACATTCCCATGATTCCTTACGCCCAACCTTGCATCATCAGGAGTCCTCGTGCCTAGAGGAAGAAGGAAGTATGGAGATCCTAATGGTGCAAATCCTGAGTCAGAATATTTGGGTATGCCTCGATTCTCGGCGTTCCCTCTTTCCTCTAAAATATTCCTCTGCGATCATTCGGAGAATGATATTAATACGCGATCAACTAATTTTCTTTCTGCGCAATCGTTAAAGCATTGGATTAAAGCCTATGATTATCACTTCAACGCGCTTTCACTCAACACTCATGTTTATGCTTCCCATATAAAACCAAACCAACATACTAGATAGAGATTAGAAAGAGAGACATAAAAGAAACTAAGAAATGAGAATATATGTAGGATTTCATATCCAATAAGGAAAGAAATCACATGTTCTTTAGTCTCTTCCATACGGCTGAGCGTAAGGATCAAATCGAATTGATTTAAACAAGCGTAGACAAAGAGCACAATAGAAAGGAAAGATGTGAGGGATAAGTCTATGCTCGCTAGCGCGAGTATTGATAAGTCCACAAATTTCTTGAAAGAACCTAAAACTTGATTTCTTGCAAGGTAGAAAATTGAAATAATATGCTCATTAGCCTCAAGTATTCAGTTGCATGCGATTTTTATAGTGCAAAAACCCTCATTCCATAAGAAGAAGAGACTAGAAGCTAAATATGAATAAATAAATAAAGAAAGATTAATAAACTAAAGTCAAATCAAGAACTAGAGAGGAGTTTTCTAGGCAACAACTCTCGTAGTCCCAAATTTTATGAGCTACCTTAATAAAAATAAAGGCAAATTCAGTTGGGCCTATTTAAGATTTAGGTTTTCTAAGGGCTATATAAGCCTAGTACGAATTTTGATGTAATGAATTAAAAAGTTGTAGTTAGAAATTGAATGATAATTAGTATTTTTACCTTAAAGCTTGTTTTGCTTTGTATTTGTGTTCTTGTATAGAATGCATTCTTAAGAAACATTCAAATAGATTGATCATCTCCTTATGGAGTGTTTCAAAATTGGGATTTAAGAATAAGTTTTCTACATTCTAATTCTTGATCATCTTTCTAAGTAATATGTTTTCTACCTTCTTTTAGTGATTGAACCGAATTGGTTCTTAGGGTTTTCATGTTAATGTGTTGGGGGGTTGGCAATTCAAAAGAAAGGTTATTCATGAAGGTTTCATATCACTAATATCAATACACGATCAACAAAATATAAAAGAAAGGAAGAGCATGAGCAATAAGCCTGTGCTCGTGAGCACGAGTGTTGATAAGTCCATAATGCTCTTAAAAGAATCTGAAACATAATCTCTTGCAAGGTAGAAAACTAAAATAATATCCTAATTAGCCTTAAGTATTCGATTGCATGTGCCTTTTATAGTGCAAAAGTCCTCATTCTATAAGAATAAGAAACTAGAATCTAAATATGAATAAATAAATAAATAAAGATGAATAAAGTGAAATCAAATCAAGAATGAGAAAGGAGTTGACTGGTCAACAACTCTTGTAGTTCCAAATTTTATGAGCCGGCTTAACATAAATATAGGGAAATTCGCGTGTGCCTACCTAATAAGATTCTGATTCAAATTACTTCATTATATGCATCCCAAACATTAAAACTCTCATATTCTTGCTTGTATTACACTTGGATTTATTGAAAACAACATGACTTCTGTATTATGCGCATGGATTTATGTCTTGTCTTGCCTGATAATCAAATTTAGGACTACGCGAGTTGTTAACCAGTCCTTATGGCAATTCTTGTGGCATAAGGAGTCCTCGTGCCTTAAAGAACAAGGATTGATGGAGATCCCAAATTTTATTAACCAGCATAAGGAAGATAAGGGAAAATTCATGTGGGCCTACCTAATAACACTCCAAATTACTTAATTATATGCCTCCCAAAGATCAAAGAACTCACATTCCTGATTTTGTTACACTTGGATGCATTGATAACATTATGATTTCTCGCCTTCTGCGCGTGGATTTACATCTCGTCTTGCTTGATGTTAAAGCTAAGCTCCAATGCCACCGGTCAAGCTTATTAATTATGTTTCCATGATTCCTTAACCCAATCCTTATGCCATCATATGTTGTCGTGCCTATATGAATATCATCATTACCATAGCCATTAGCACCATAATTGCCACCACCTCTACCCAAGTTAGGGTTTCGCCTAGCTCCTATACCCGCACCATAATTTACAATAAATCCTTCTCTACCAGCTCCTACGAATGCAAGGTTATCATGATCCTTATAAAGTTGATCATAATATCTATCATTTCCAATAGGTTATTGTCTACGATCACCTTGCCCTAAATTCACTCTAACATTGTGCCTCTTACCATTATTCCTTCCAAGTGCGGCCATTTGATCTCTAAGGGTTCTTTGGTTAGCCTCTATAGTTCTAGTCATCTCCCTTGTATCAAATTCAAATCTTTCTAACCTCTTATTCAAAGTAGTTATGTTTCATTGTAATCTCTCATTCTCATGCATTTGTGGCAAAGGAATACTAGGTTGTTGTATCCTAGCCTCATTATTGTAACACCCCCATCACATGCTAACCAATAAACATTAGCCAGGAAGCATACAAGCATCGTAGAATATATACTACAGGTAGATAGGTCAATATGTAGGTTGTTAAGAATCTAGACACAAGGTTATTAACATATAAACATATGATTATACTTAAACATCATTTAACAAGTATTACAAACATCTTCTTATACCTTATAAGGCATACTTCCATATATATCACATAACTGCATACAAAAATGCATCAGGAGGAGACTTCCCAAAACTGGCCCAACTTGACAGAACTGCTAAAAGCTAGACTTCGCATACAACCAACGGATGCACTACTATTTACAAACCTGAAAAGAAAAATTTTGGAGAGGGGTGAGCCTCCATTTCGGTAAATAAATAATCAACATAATCTATATCACATACACTTAATACAATTTCCACCCAATCACATAACTTTCCATGATATTCATAGTTTAGGTATAAAGTCATACCATTCTACTCAATTCATTACAACCATCATAGAAGAAAAACAATTCAACAATTATGGTTAGTTCTCACGGCTTGTGGATCCCCTTTAATGTGCTGCTCCGCCTCATCCTCACATATCACACACGTAAGCTGCTCCGCCTCATCTCACATTATACACTTTTATAGCCTCTCTAGGCTTTAGCCTCCCAAGGCTTTATATATATATCTTTTTTTTTATAGGGGAATCCACCATTCACATGCACATATGCACTTAACATCACAATTCAATCATTTCAGTTATATCATATTTCAGCAATAACAATTGTTCCACTCAACACCAATCATTTCCATATCATGAGAGTTATTTACCAATCAACCCCTCTCTCGTTCTTAATTTGACTTCAATTTATTCATATTTCTTTATTTATTTATTCATATTTAGCCTCTAGTTCCTTCTTCTTATGGAAAGAGGGCTTTCGCACGATAAAAACTACATGCAACCGAATACTTGAGGCTAGTGGATAGATTATTTTTGTTTTCTACCTTGCGGAAAATAAAGCTTAATTTGGCCTCTCTAGGCTTTAGCCTCCCAAGGCTTTATATATATATCTTTTTTTTTCACAGGGGAATCCACCATTCACATGCACATATGCACTTAACATCACAATTCAATCATTTCACTTATATCATATTTCAGCAATAACAATTGTTCCACTCAACACCAATCATTTCCATCTCAGTCATTCAAACATAAACAATATTAAGCAAACGCAACCATTTGCGGAACATTTGATTAAATATATGAACATAGCAAATATTAACTATTTACTTACTCAAAATATACTTATTCCTTTAGCATATAAGAACCTCCTTTCTCCACAACTTCCTTTCCAGGCCTTTGAGTACCTGTCAACACATTCATCAATTCACATTTCATGCATATTACAAATATTCATGTAAATGCGAGTTCTAATGCATTACAAGATCATTCCCTCTCTAATTCATAGGTCTAACGCTTCCTCTAAGACTCTCAATTACTATTTTAATATCCTATAAACATTTTTCATCTAGTTAAATACCAATTTAACTCAAATTAACATCAATAAATTGCATAAAACTAATCTCCAACATTTCTGTTTTCTAGACAGAATTTAGTACCAAGGTATATTTATTGCTGGGCTTTGGAATGATATGACTAGGATCTGATCTATATCGCCTTAACATAGAAACGTGAAAAATATCATGAATAGAAGACAACTCTGTAGGTAATGCTAACCTATAAGCCAATGGTCCAACTCTTTCAATAATTTCATAAGGTCCTACATACCTCGGACTCAATTTCCCTTGTTTACCAAACCTTAATATTCCTTTCCATGGTGATACCCGCAAGAAAACTTTATCACCCACAATATATTCCATTTCCCTTCGATGCAAATCAGCATAACTCTTTTGTCTGTCCTGTGCTACTTTCAAATTCTTTTTAACTATCTCTATTTTATCCACTGTTTCTTGTACCAATTCTGGACCTTCAAGCTGTCTTAAACCTTCAACATCCCAGCATACTGGACTTCTACATTTCCTCCCATACAAAGCTTCATAAGGAGCCATACCGATACTAGAATGAAAACTGTTGTTATACGCAAATTCCATCTGTGGTATGTAATCATCCCAGTTACCCTTGAACTCAAGTGTGCAAGCCCTCATCATATCTTCTAATGTCTGAATAGTTCTTTCTGATTGCCCATCTGTTTGAGGATGAAAAGCTGTACTGAAATGAAGCTTAGTACCATATGCTTTCTGCAAACTCTCCCAGAAATGAGAAGTAAATCTGGGATCCCTATCTGATACAATAGATATTGGCACACCATGCAATCTAACAATCTCAGAAATATACAATTCAGCAAGTTTATCAAGTGAATCTATTTGCTTCACAGGTAAGAAATGAGCACATTTAGTAAGTCGATCAACAATTACCCAAATAGCATCATGCTTGTTAAATGTACGCGGCAATCCCAAAACAAAATCCATAGTAATCTTATCCCACTTCCACACAGGTATAGATAAAGAATGAAGTTTACCTGCAGTGCACGGTGCTCTCCTTTCACTTGGCCGACATGTCAAACACTTACTCACAAATTCTGCCACATCCTTCTTCATTGTCGGCCACCAATAATAAGGCTTCAAATTTTTGTACATTTTGGTACTTCGAGGATGCATTGCATAAGGTGCATAGTGCACTTCATGCATGATTTCCTTTCTCAAATCCCCTACATCAGGTACACATACACGATTTCTATTTAATAACACACCATTATCTTTCAACACAAATTGTATATTCTTTCCTTCTTGTACTCTACCCTTCATCCTTTGCAAATAAGAATCTTCACACTGTGTGTCTTTAATTTTATCTCTAATCAAAGGCTTTACTTGTAATGTGGCTAACAGATCATCGTCATAAACATAAAACTTCACATCCATAGCTCTAAGTGCAACTAAATATTCTACATTGTAACAAATCATACTTGAAAAATTTTCCACTGACTTCCTACTTAAAGCATCAGCAACAACATTTGCTTTTCCAGGATGATAATCAATAGTGCAATCATAATCCTTCAGAAGCTCAATCCATCTTCATTGTCTCAGATTCAACTCTTTCTGCGTAGGGATATATTTCAAACTCTTATGATCGGTGAAATATCCGAAATGTCTCCCCGTATAAATAATGTCACCATATCTTCAATGCATGTAAAATACCGCTAATTCAAGATCATGTGTAGGATAATTTAGCTCATGAGGTCGCAATTGTCTTGAAGCATAAGCTATAACCTTCCCATTGTGCATTAAGACACATCCAAGTCCTTGCCTAGAAGCATCGATATACAACATAACCTCCATTTCGGATGGCAATGCGAGTATCGGTGTAGTAGTAAGCCTTTTCTTCAACTCTTGAAAATTTTGATCACATAACTCCGTCCACCGGAATGGCACATTCTTCTTTAACAAAGTCAGTTAGAGGCTTAGCAATAACTGAAAAATCTTTTACAAATCTTCTATAATAGCCTAACCCAAGAAAACTTGAACTTCGGAAACATTTCTAGGCGGTTCCCATTCAATAATTGCTTTAATCTTTGATGAATCTGGTTGCACTCCATGTTTAGAAATAATATGCCCTAAGAATGCAATTTCCTCCATCCAAAACTCGCATTTGTTGAATTTTGCGTACAACTGTTTTTCTCTCAAAATCATGAAACAATTCTCAAGTGTTGTTCATGTTCTTCTGGGCTTCTAGAGTAAATCAGAATATCATCAATGAACACAATAACAAAGTGATCTAAATATGGGCTGGAAAGTCTTGTTCATCGATTGACATAAAAGCGGTAGGAGCATTTGTTAAACCAAATGGCATCACAATAAATTCATAGTGCCCATACCTTGTTCCGAATCGTCTTGGCAATAGATTTCTCTTCAACCCGGAGTTGCCAATAACCTGATCTTAAATCAATTTTAGAGAACACAGTTGCACCTTTTAACTGATCAAGCAAATCATAAATTCTCGGCAATGGATATTTATTCTTCACTGTAATCCTATTCAATTGCCTATAATCGCATACTACCATCCTTTTTCTTCACAAACAGAACTGGTGCTCCCCAAGGTGAAGTACTTGGCCTGATGAAACCTTTATTAAGTAACTCTTCTAATTGCTTCTTTAATTCTTTCAATTAATGGAGCCATTCTGTATGGTGCAATAGAAATAGGTGCAGTACTAGGGATGATGTCAATCTCAAAATCAACCTCTCGATTTGGTGGCAAACCAGGCAAATCATCTAAGAATATGTTAGGAAATTCTCTGACCACCGAAATGTCTAATAACCACAGGTGACCTTAGTAGTATCTATAAAACTAATTAGATATGCTTCACATCCATTTTTAATTAATCGACACGCGATCCTTCTTTGAAATCAAACAATTAGGAATTGTCTTCCTTTCACCCACCATTACTATTTTCATTTCTCCTTGTATTTCCATAGCCACTTCCTTCATTTTACAATCAACAATAGCATGATTTCTTCACAACCAATCCATCCCCAAAATAACATCAAACTCTCTAAGATTAATAATAACCAAATCTGCATGTAGTTTGACACTATCTACTACTACAGGACATGATCTCACTATCGTATTTACTGTGATAATACCCGCAGCAGGCATAGATACATATATATCATAACCTAATGCCTCTATATTAGCATGAACATGTGATGCAAAATCATGTGATATGAATGAACATGTGGATCCAGGATCAATAAGAACATGTGCATCAGAATCATGAATAGAAAGTATACCAGTAACAATTTCAGGTGCTACAAATGCTTCATTTCTAGTAGTAGCAAATACTCTAGCTTGTGCTTGTGGTTGACCAATTTGTTCTGATGGTGTTGCCGAAATAGTTAAACCTCCTCTGCCACCACTTCCTCTGCCTCTGCCTGAACCAACTGGAATATTTTCACCAACACTACTCTGACCCACTGTATAAGATTCTCCAGCATTATTTCTTCTCATAGGACAATCTCTAGAATAATGTCCTGGCCTACTACAAGTAAAACATACTACTGGTCTAGGTCCCCAACATTCTCCAATATGTCTCCTGTTGCACGTAGGACAAACAGGAGCAAACCCTCTACTGGCTGAAACTTGTCCTCCCTCAATTTTGGATGAATTGTATCCACCTCTACTATAAGGTACTATGGAGGATCTACTAGACTGACCACCAAACCCTCGTCCACGATAACTACTCCGCTGTGAATTAGAGCCTCTAAACGAAGAAATACTAATATGTCTTGGAGGATTACTATAAGCACCAATGATCTTCTTCTTTTTAGCTTCCATAGTATTCCTTTCAAATGATGTTTCTTCAGCTCTCAAAGCAGCTTCAATTGAGGCATTGTAATTATGAGGTTTCACTGCCATTTTCTCACGAATGTCAAGCCTCAAACCCATCTCAAATTTCTTCCTTTTCAGTTCTTCAGTGGCTATTTCTTCTGGTGCATACTTACATAATCTCACAAATTGAACTTCGTACTCTGCAACTGACATATCATTCTGTTTCAACTGAAGAAATTCAAGCTTCTTTCTGTCTCTATAAATTTTTGGAGTATACTTCTCAGCAAATTCTCTCAAGAAATCATTCCAAGTCAAAGTGATTGGTCGATCTTTGCTTCTTAAAACTGTTTCCCACCAATCAAGTGCATCTTTTTCTATTAAAGATACTGTATATAGAAGCCTTTGTTCGGATGTGCAATTAAATCTATCCAACACCCTTTTTGTATTTCGTAACCATTCCTCAGCCTCAGCAGGATCAGTAGTACCTTGAAAAACATTAGCACCTTGTTTCCTAACTCTTTCATAATTCTTATCTATCACAGCCTTTTGTTGTTGAGTCTGAGGCGCCGGTGCTTGTTGTTGAGCTGCCCGTTGCATCAGAAAATCCATAAACTGTTCCATAACATTTTGTACATTCGATTCTGCAGCATTTTCAGAATGTAGCTCATGCTCATCATGTTGATCATGTTCAGATGCATTTTCATGACCATGCACAAACTCTAATGACTTATCCGGGCCGCCATGGTTCTCCTTGTCTCTCCATCTATATATATGAAATGCAAATATTCAGTCAAGTTCAAAGAACATATATCATATGCTTAATGATGTGCAATATGAATCTACTCCCAATGAATCTAATCCCCGCTCGATACCACTAAAATGTAACACCCCCATCACATGCTAACCAATAAACATTAGCCGGAAGCATACAAGCGTCAGTAGAATATATACTACAGGTAGATAGGTCAATATGTAGGTTGTTAAGAATCCAGACACAAGGTTATTAACATATAAACATATGATTATACTTAAACATCATTTAACAAGTATTACAAACATCTTCTTATGCCTTATAAGGCATACTTCCATATATATCACATAACTGCATACAAAAATGCATCAAGAGGAGACTTCACGAAACTGGCCCAACTTGATAGAACTGCTAAAAGCTAGACTTCGCATACAACCAACGGATGCACTACTATTTACAAACCTGAAAAGAAAAATTTTGGAGAGGGGTGAGCCTCCATTTCGGTGAAATAAATAATCAACATAATCTATATCACATACACTTAATACAATTTCCACCCAATCACATAACTTTCCATGATATTCATAGTTTAGGTATAAAGTCATACCATTCTACTCAATTCATTACAACCATCATAGAAGAAATACAATTCAATAATTATGGTTAGTTCTCACGGCTTGTGGGTCCCCTTTAATGTGCTGCTCCGCCTCATCCTCACATATCACACACGTAAGCTGCTCCGCCTCATCTCACATTATACACTTTTATAGCCTCTCTAGGCTTTAGCCTCCCAAGGCTTTATATATATATCTTTTTTTTTCACAGGGGAATCCACCATTCACATGCACATATGCACTTAACATCACAATTCAATCATTTCACTTATATCATATTTCAAAGAATAACAACCGCTCCACTCAACACCAATCATTTCCATCTCACCATTCAAACATAAACAATATTAAGCAAACGTAACCATTTGCGAACATTTGATTAAATATATGAACATAGCAAATATTAACTATTTACTTACTCAAAATATACTTATTCCTTTAGCATATAAGAACCTCCTTTCTCCACAACTTCCTTTCCAGGCCTTTGAGTACCTGTCAACACATTCATCAATTCACATTAACCTGACCCCATAAGCTTCCCTCTCTAATTCATAGGTCTAACTCTTCCTCTAAGACTCTCAATTACTGTTTTAATATCCTATAAACATTTCCCATCTAGTTAAATACCAATTTAACTCAAATTAACATCAATAAATTGCATAAAACTAATCTCCAACATTTCTGTTTTCTAGACAGAATTTAGTACCAAGGTATATTTATTGCTGGGCAAAATTGGCTTAATACAAAAATCTCATATTAAATAGACATATCCATTTATGCGTCTAGTTTCATCTCTAAGAAGAATTACTCAATTCCGACTTCTATAGATTTAATTATTTCAAATTACTGAGCAAGGGTCATACAACTAGTTGTACCCGAGCAGCAATCTGTTTGCACAATTTAAGCAACCAAAACGGCAAAAATAGCAAAATCACAAAACTACAAAGTTATAAAGGACTCTTTAAAATTTCCATAGACAGCAATTAAGCTTAATTTGGACTTATATAACCCATGTTATGCCTAAAATACAGAATATCAAGGTTGCTGGAATTTCGACAGTTTTCTATCTTAACATACTTAAACTTAAATCAAGCTTAATCTTCATGCAATCATTCAATACTCTACTAATTCATGATAATCAGACCTTTAATTAATCAATGAGAGCATCAAATGAAGTTTTTCCAATTTGTAATCAAGAACCCTAATGACAAATTAATAACACTCAAGTAACAACTTACCAATTTCAGCTTTTGGGTTGCTAATATGCTTAAATCCTTTAGCTTTAGCTTGGCTCCTTCAATAGTTGGCAAAATCCTATCTTAATCTTAAGTTTTTCTAGGTATTCCACTCCTCTCTCTTATTCCAAATTTTGTGTTTTTGGCCATGTACAAATTTTAGAGAAATGAAGAGGTAAAATGAGCTTGCTCATGGTTCCAATTTCCAATATTCCTCTCTTAATGCCACCACCTAATAAACTATTTTTATCACCCTAAATTAATTCTTACTAACCATATATAGGTACTAACTTTTAATTGTATCTTTTAAGTCCAATCTATTTACCCAACCTTCAACTATTGATTCAATTAAGTCTTAAGGCTTAATACACATAACCCAAGTACTTAATCAACTTATCTAAATTAATAATCTAATATCATGCTTCTTATTCTCTACTTATAATTAATATATATCTGTTCTCATAAAATAAAAATATCATTGATATACCATCATATGCCCAATGATTAAATTTAAATGCACATAACATGGATGATGAGAAAATGCAGGCGTTACAATTATCATTCCCACCATTACTACCAGTTTTGAACCGCTTGACATGGCTACAATAAAAGGTTAAAAAAACAATATAACAAAAACAAATAAAAATTAAAGTCCTCACATACCCCCTCACGAGTTTGCTCTCAAATAGAGGGATGTTCACTCGTGCTTCACACTAATAATTATGTTCTCACAAGATTAAACTTCACACAACTAAAGCTTGTTTTTGAATATTCATGTATGAATCAAGAACTAGTACAAATTTTATCGCTCTCTTTGTAATACACAAGAATCAAAGATTAAAATACTTAGTTGAAGGAAATGTTAAAATTCAAGAAAGTATCAAGGTTGTGTTCGGATCAAGAAATTAGGAATCAAAGATTAAAGAAACTCAAAAGGAAGAAAATGACATATAAAGAAGTTATCTAGAAGCAATAATATGTAAAATGAAAACAATAATACATGTGTGGCCGCCTAAAATACGCCATAAAATCCTAATTTACATAAGTCATGTAGATGGGCGTCATAACATAAGCCAAGTTAGGCCCAAAGTCTTTATATGCTCCAATTCAGCTTATTTGGTCTTTTTAAGCCCAATTAAATTCATTCAAGCCCAATATACTAAATTAGATTAATTAGCCTTGAACTTAAATCCAATTCTTCAAGCCTTGATGTGTCCTTAGCCTAAATGTCTTGGATAAGCTCATTCACTTGCAATTGGAATCGAACTAGGACTCCCAGTTGAATTAGGATTCCTTTCGTTGCTTGTACTCCTAATATCATTAGGACTCCTTGCAGGATTAGAATTCATAGTTGAGTCAAGACTCCTTATTGGATTAGAATGGTTTGAGCTAGTAGGATTTGCATCATCAAGACTCCTTGTTAGAGTAGGATTCATCGTGCTAGTTCGGCTCGTATCAAACTGGCTTATAAAATTTGAGACTGTGAGAGCTGTTGACCAGTAAACTCCTCTCTGATTGTTGATTTGACTTTAGTTTATTCATCTTTATTTATTTATATCTAGATTTTAGTTTCTTCTTCATATGGAATTCGGGCTTTTGCATTATAAAAACTGCATCCAACCGAATAGTTGACAGTAAATAGCATATTGTTTTAGTTTTCTACCTTGTGAAAAATTAAGTTATGGATTCTTTTAAAAACTTTATTGACTTATCAACACTCACGCTACCAAGCATAGAGTTACCTATCATGTCCTTCGTTTCTTTTAAATTCTTTATATACCCTTGTGTTTAAATCAATTCGATTTGATCCTTACGCCTAGCCATATAGAAGAGAACAAAGAACTTGTGATATTTTTCCTTCCAGATATGAATCTCATTTTGTTTGTTTCTATTATCTCTCTCATTCTAGTCTCTATCGAGAATGATGGTTTAGTTTAATTTGGGAGCATAAACATGAGTATTGAGTGAAAGCGCGTGGAAACGACAATCATAGGCATCAATCCAATGCTTTGATGAATGTAAAGAAAGAAAATTAGTTGATTATATATTGATATCATTCTCCGAATCATCACGGATGAATCTTTTGGAGGAAAGAGAGAATGACAAGAATCAAGGCACATCCAAATATTTCGACTTAGGATTTGTATCATTGCATCTCTATCCTTCATTGTTCCTTTAAGTACGAGGACTCTTGATGATGTAAGGTTTGGCGTAAAGAATCATGGGGACGCAATTGACAGCTTAACCGATGCTATTAGGACTTAGCTTGATGATCAAGCAGAACAAAGCGTAAATTCATGCGAATAAAAAAAAAATCATGTTGTTTTTGATTAGTCCTAGTATAATACAAGCTAGAATTTGAGCTCTTTAATGTTTGAAATGCATATAATGAAGTGATTTGGGTCGTAGTGATTTTAGGTAGCCCCACGTGAATTTACCCTTATTTTTGTTAAGCTGGCTCATAAAATTTTGGAATACGAGCGTTATTTACCAGTCAACTCCTCTCTAATTCTTCATTTGACTTTAGTTTATTCATATTTATTTTTTTTTATTCATATTTAGCTTCTTGTTTCTTCTTCTTATGAAACAAGGGCTTTCACTCTATAAAAACTGCATACAACCAAATTGATGCAACCTTAAAGCCCGAAGAACCAAGTAGCCAACTAAGTCAAGGAGATCAAGTTCCAAGCCTAAATGATGCATTATTCATCAAGGGAGGCCCAATTATAAGAGCTAGAGCCAAGAGAATGAAAGGGGACTTAAATGGTCTTATTCAAGATATTTGGGTCAAGCCTTCGAAGCCATATGAAGAGTTAGAGTTAATCAAGCCAAATCTTGATTTTAACCTAATTCAACATGTTGGGACATGAATCCTTAAGTTTTGGATGAAATTTTACTCAAGGAAACAAAGGAAGGAAAATTCTTAAAGAGGAAGCAAGGAAAGAAGCTTAAGGAGGAAATAAGGAGCTCCATGCTTATGAGCTTGACCTAGGCACCTAAATTCTTTATACTTGTTTATGAAACAAGGGCAGCTGCCCTTTTAGTTCTTTAGAAATATTAGATGTTGATTTTGTCCATTCTTCATATATCAAAGATTGTCTAAATCACTCTAGTTATTTTTTATTATTATTTAGGAAACTTCTAATTTAGTCTTTGATTTTTATTTTCCTATTCTAGTTTCTTTCTAAACGTGTAAAGGAGGGTAAGGTTGTATCTCTTGCAATTTAAACACATTATAGCTTAATAGTTCAAGTTAATGAATATTTTTATTATTGATTCCATTAAGAGAATTCAATTCTTGTTTCTTCTAAGATCTTGTGAACTTATCAAGACTTGTTCTTGTGGCGCTCTTTGGGACTTATCACTCATTTTCTTTCTAATCTTGAGTGTGGCATCCAAAACCCTTTTATACCAAGATTCACACTTCTATTAAAGTGTTGGGTCGAGGTCTTTGTTCGTGAATCTAACTTTAGACGTTCTTGGCAACAATTCTGCAATGTGTCTCTTGCAAAATCCATCAAGAATGACATCATTTGATATCAGAACTTAGGATCAAAATCAGGTTCTATTTATCCTTTGATATTTTATTTGTGTGTTAAAATTTCTCTCCTACAACCTTAATTTTTTTTCTTTCTCCCATTCCTTTGAAAATCTAGCTGCCATCTACCATCCATTAACCAAGTCCAAAAATTTGAGCCTTAAATTTCATGTTCTTTATTTCTTTGATTCAAGTTTAGTTATTTCAATTTAGTTTTTGGTAAAAGAAAAATTGAAAAAAAAAATAAAAGAATAGAAAAGCAAAGAAAAGATAAAAAAAAGAAGAGCAAAAGTAAGGAAGTTTCGGTTCATCAATGAAAATCCAAGTTTGTTATATTTCTTCATTTGTGAGTATTGATATTTTATTCAAGTTATTAAGGCTATCTTGTTTATCATTTATTGCTGCCATATATCATTACCTTTATACCATACTAGTTGCTTTACTTTTACCTTAACCTTTTCCTTTGAACCCTTTTTCTTAAAAATGCTACTTGAGCTTTAGAAAGAATTTTGAGTGATTAGTGTGCTCTAAAAAGGCTGTTTTAATTAAGAGACACTTAGCTCTTACAAGAACTATAGAAAAGAATTATAGTGAAAAACGGCAAGAGTGTGTGAGTCTAAAAGAGGGTAAAAGGCAATTTGTGTAGAACACGAGAGTGTGACCTTTTTTTACTACAAACACATTAGGGAGTGTGTGAGAAACAACAAATTTCTTTATTTTGCAGATTTACATAATGTCTCAAAGTAAAGATAAAGGGATTGCGGAGGAGGAGCCAAAGGATATGGACCTAAAATTATACATGAAGGCTATACAAGGGACCTTGGAATGACTCAATCTAAGGTTCTAGAGCATGGATGAGAGGTTGAAGAAAGTGGAGTCAAGTTCCTAAAGGGGGCAGTCTAGGCGTCTCAACCAACAAAATAGGAGGCCAAGGTACACCTATTACATGGACCATGAAGAATATGATGATGAGGACTTTAAAGAGGTGGAACATGCAGCTAATGCAAATCGGGGCATATTTGACAATTATGAAAGAGGAGCAAGGAGAGTATATGGGAACTTGGGAAACATTAAGATGAAAATCTCAATTTTTCAAGGAAAGAGCAATCTCGAGGCTTACCATGAGTGAGAAAATAAAGTAGAGCTTGTGTTCAATTGCAACAACTACTGGGAAGAGAAAAAGGTAAAACTTGTTGCTGTAGGATTTACTAATTATGTTATTATTTGGTGGGATCAACTTGTGATAAGTAGGAGGAGAAATCGAGGGCATCTTATTTCCACATAGGAGGAGATGAAAGTTATGATGAGGAAATGTTTTATTCCTCAACATTATCATAGAGAGTTGCATAATAGATTGAAAATTCTAGTACAAGGATCTAAAATTTTTGAAGAATATTATAAAGAGATGGAGATTGCAATTATTCAGGCTAATATGGAAGAAGACCACAAAGCAACAAAGGCAAGGTTCTTGCATGAATTGAACCAAGACATAGCTAATGGGGTTGAGCTTCAACACTATGTGGAGATGGAGGATATGTTGCACATGGTCATTAAGATTGAGAGACAATTGAAGAGCAAGAGTGCCAAAACCAATTCAGCCTCAACGTCCACATAGAGGTCGAATTGGAAGAAGGATGACAAGACTTTGCGTGAATTGCTTGTGAGGGAAGCTTATGGGGGCAGGTTAATGGGGCATTTTGGTATTGCCAAGACTTTGGATATGTTGCATGAACATTTATGGCCTAATATGAAGTGTGATGTTGTGCGAATATGTGATAATTGTATTACTTGCAAATAGGCCAAATCCATGGTTAAACCCTATGGGTTGTATACACCATTACCTATTCCTACTACACTTTGGATTGATATTTCCATGAACTTTGTGCTTGGTTTATATGTGGTTGTTGATAGGTACCCTAAGATGGCACACTTTGTTCCATGTCATCAAACTAATGATACACCACATATAGCTGATTTGTTTTTGAAGGAGATTGTGCGTTCACGTGGCATCCCTCACATTATTATGAGTGATAGAGATGCTAAGTTCTTGAGTTACTTTTGGAAGGCTTTGTGGTGTAAGTTAGGCACTAAACTATTATTTTCTACTACTTGTCATCCACAAACTGAAGGTCAAATGGATGTGGTTAATAGAACTTTGTCAACTCTTTTGCGTACTATCATTAAGAAAAACTTGAAAACTTGGGAAGAATGTTTGTCGCATGTTGAATTTGCTTATAATAGGAGTGTGCATTCTGCTACTAAGTATTCACCTTCTGATATTGTTTATGGTTTTAATCCTTTAACTCCATTAGATTTATCTCCTTTGCCCATGCATGAGCGTGTTAATTTAGATGGTGCAAGGAAGGTCGAATATGTGAAGCAATTGCATGATAAGGTGTGGATAAACATTGATAAGAGGATGGAGCAATATCTTACTCAAGCTAACAAAAGGCGAAAGGAAGTGATTTTTGAGCCTGGAGATTGGGTTTGGGTGCATCTGCAAGAGGAGAGGTTTCTCGCGCAAAGGCATTCTACATTACTCCCAAGGGAAGATGGTCCTTTTCAAGTGGTTAAAAGGATTAATGACAATGCCTACAAACTTGATTTACCCGGTGAGTATAATGTTAGTGCTACTCTCAATGCTGCTGATTTAACTCTTTTTGATGTAGGTTCTATTTTGAAGACAAATCCTTTTGAAGAGGGGGGGATGATGCAACCTCAAAGCCCAAAGAACCAAGTAGCCAACTAAGTCAAGAAGATCAAGTTCCAAGCCTGAGTGATCCATTATTCATCAAAGGAGGCCAATTATAAGAGCTACAGCCAAGAGAATGAATAGAGACTCAAATGGTCTTATTCAATATATTTGGGCCAAGCCTTCAAAGCCATATGAAGAGTTAGAGTTAATCAAGCCCAATCTTGTTATTAACCCAATTCAACATGTCGGGCAATGAATCCTTAAGTTTTAGGCGAAATTTTACTCAAGGGAATAAGGGAAGGCCAAATTCTTAAAGAGGAAGCAAGGAAAGAAGCTTAAAGAGGAAACAAGAACGTGCATGCTTGTGAGCTTGACCTAAGCAATTAATTTTGTTTAGGAAACAAGGGTAGCTGCCCCTTTTAGTTATTTAGGAATATTAGATGTTGATTTAGTCCATTGTTCCTATATCAAAGATTGCCTAAATCACTCTACTTACTTATTTTGTTAGTTAGGAAGCTTCTAATTTAGTCTTTGATTCTTACTTTCCTATTCTAGTTTCTTCCTAAATGTGTAAAGGAAGTTGAGGTTGTATCTTTGGCTATTTAAACACACTATAGCCGAATGATTCAGGGTAAAGAATATTTTTATTATTGATTCCATTTATAGAATTGAATTTTTGGTTCTTCTAAGAACTTTTGAACTTATCAAGTGTTATTTTTGTGGCGTCTTTGAGACTTATCACTCACCTTCTTTCTAATCTTGATTGTGGCGTCCAAAACCCTTTTATACCATAGTTCACACTTCTAGTAAAGTGTTGGGTCGAGGTCTTTATTCATGAATCTAACTTTAGATGCCCTTGGAAACAATTCCGTAATTTGTTTCTTACAAAATCCATCAAGAATCACATCATAAATATTTGAGGTTAATGAACATATTATTTTAGTCTTCTAGCTTGTGGGAAATCAAGTTATAGGTTCTTTTAAGAACTTTGTGGACTTATCAGCACTCATACTAGTGAGCAAGACTTATCCATCACGTCCTTCCTTTTTCTTTTGTTCTTTGTCTATCCTTGTGTTTAAATCAATTTGATTTGATCCTTACGCTTAGCCGTATGGAAGAGAATAAATAACTTATGATTTCTTTCCTTATTGGATATAAAATCCTACCTATGTTCTCATTTTGTTTATTTCTTTTATGTCATTCTCTCTAATCTCTGTCTTATAAGACAGTTTGCTTTTATTTGGAGAGCATAAACACGAATGCTGAGTGATAGCGCGTGGAAGCGACAACCATAAGCACCGATGAATGCTTAGACAAATGCGAAGAAAGAAAATTAGTTGATCGAGTATGAATATCATTCTTTGAATGATTACAGAAGAATACTTTAGAGGAAAGAGGGGATGACGAGAATCAAAGCACACCTAAATATTCTAATTGAGGATTTGCACCATTGGGATCTCAACTATTCCTTATTCCTTCAAGCACGAGGATTCCTGATGACACAAGGATTAGCGTAAATCCACACGCATTAGAGAGATATCATGTTAGTTTTAATTAATCCAAGTGAAATACAAGTGGAAATGCAAGAATTTTGATGTTTGGTACGCCTACAAAGAAGTAATTTGAGTTAGGGTGTTATTAGGTAGGCCGTTACAGATTTTGCCTTATTTTTGTCAATCTGCCTTATAAAATTTGGGACTGTGAGAGCTGTTGACCAGTCAACTCCTCTCTAGTTGTTGATTTGACTTTAGCTTATTCATCTTTATTTATTTATTTACTCAAATTTAGCTTCTAGTTTCTTCTTCATATGGAATTCGGGCTTTCGCACTATAAATACCACATGCAACCGAATACTTAAGGCTAATGAGCATATTATTTCAATTTCTACCTTGTGGAAAATCAAGTTATAGGTTCTTTCAAGAACTTTGTGGACTTTTCAACACTCGCCCTAGCGAGCATAGACTTATCTCTCCCTTTCTTTCTCTTGTGTTCTTTGTCTACCCATGTGTTTAAACCAATTCGATTTGATCCTTACACTTATTCGTATGGAAGAGAACAAAGAACTTATGATTTCGTCTCTTATCGGATCTCAAATCCTACCTATATTCTCATCTTGTTTGTTTCTTTGTGTCTTTCTTTCTAATCTCTATTTAGAATGATGGTTATTTGGTTTTATTTGGGGAGTGTAATCATGACTGTTGAGTGAAAGCCCGTGGAAGTAGTCATTATAGGCACCAATCTAATGCTTCGATGAATGTGAAGAAAGAATATTAGTTGATCATGTATTGATATCATTCTCCAAATTATTGCGGATGAATCTTTTAGAGGAAAGAGGGAACAACGAGAACCAAAACACCCTCGAATATTCTGATTCAGGATTTGCACTATTAGGATTTGCATCCTTCCTTGTTTCTCTAGGCACGAGGACTCCTGATAACTTAAAGTTTGGCATAAGGAATCATAGGAACACAAGTGACAAGCTTCAACAGTGGCATTGGGGCTTAGTTTGATGATCAAGCAGGACGAGACGTAAATCTACATGTGTAAGGGAGAAATCATGTTGTTTTTTATTTATCCAAGTGTAATATAAGTGACAATGTGAGCATAAAAGGAAGAACCAGAAGCCAAATATGAATAAATAAATAAATAAAGATGAATAAACTAAAGTTAAATTAAGAACGAGAGAAGAGTTGAACAGGCAACAACTCTCGTAGTCCTATTTTATGAGCCAGCTTAATGAAAATAAGAGAAAATTTGCATAGGTCTACGTAATATCACTTTGACCCAAATTACTTCATTATCTGCATTTCAAACATCAAAGAGTTCTTATTTTAGCTTGTATTACTCTTGGTTTAATCGAAAACAACATGATTTCTCACTTACGCACGTGGATTTACATCTCCTTCTGCTTGACCATCAAGCTAAGGCCCAATGCCATCAATCAAGCTTGTCAATTGCGTTCCCAGAATTCTTTACGCCAAACCTTACGTCATGAGGAGTCCTCATGCCTAGAGGAGCAAAGAAGGAAGGAGATCCCAATGGTGCAAATCCCGAATTGGAATATTTGAGCATGCCTCGATTCCTGTCATTCCCTTTTTCCCTTCAAAAGATTTGTCTACGATCATTCATAGAGTGATATTAATACATGATCAACTAATTTTCTTTCTTCACACTCATCGAAGCATTGGATCAATGCCTATGGTTGCCGCTTCCACGTGCTTTCACTCAACAGTCGTGTTTTTGCTCCCCAAATAAAATCAAACCATCATACTAGACAGAGGTTAGAAAGAGAGACACAAAAGAAGCAAAAAAATGAGAATATATGTTGGATTTTAGATCCGATAAGGAAAGGAATTATAAGTTCTTTGTTATCTTTCATACGATTAAGTGTAAGGATCAAATCAAATTGATTTAAACATAAAGGAAAATAAAGAACATAAGAGAAAGGAAGGACATAAGGGATAAGTCTATGCTCGTTAGCGCAAGTGTCAATAAGTTTGATCCAAATTTTATGAGCCAGCTTAACAAAAATAAGGGTAAATTCACGTCGGCCTACTTAAAAACACTATGATACAAAATACTTCATTATATGCATTTCAAATAGCAAAGTGATGAGCATAGTTTTACACATATTTGCTTGCATATTATTGCACATGTTCTTAGCAATTATTGTGCTTTTATTCCCAGATCACCGTGTTTTATGTTCTTTTTCATTTCAGGAACATTTATAGGACCATCATTGGTGTTTAAGCAATTATAGATCAATACGTGCGGAAACAGATGAAAATTCATCAAGATCGGACAAGAGCCTGCGTTGCACACATTGAGCACGGCTTGAGTAAAGGCCATGCTGACCATCACGGCCTAGACTCTGGCCGTGACCAACCATCAAAACTTGGTCTTCAAAACAATAGTTTGAGCACGGTTTTCGTAGCCACCACGGTCTCTAGCACGGGGAGCAACACGGTCATGGTGAAACCCTAGTTGGTGAGATCCACAGTTTCAGCACGGCATGGACTCCGGCCGTTCTGACTAGCATGGCCTTGACCACGGCCGTGCTGAGTTAAATATATAAGAAAAATTCATTTTTCTTAGAGGAGGGAGGGGGAAGAAGTGACATTGAGCCCTAGTGGTCGGTTCGGGCCGCACAACACCGAGAGAGAGAGTTGCAGTGAGTAAGAATCCCGGAATCGTAAGATTCCGAGTGCAAAACAGTAGTGAAGCAATCCAAGTGGCAGTTTGGGAGATTAATGAAAGTGTAGATCCAGATTTGGAGCTGTTCATCCAATTCGAGAGAAAAGGGTGTACATGTTTTATTTTCATTATTCTTTCATTGTAACTGATTTCCTAGATTGTTTTAAACATGAACATGTTTAGCTAGACTGATTTAATCCATTGGGATTTCTTTACCATGTTGGCTTGATATTATATTGTTGGATTGTTTGAGTTGGTTTTGTATTCTTCTTGTTTTCAGTATTAATAAGATTATGCATTATTCATGAGACGTTGTGAATTGTGATGTTTAGATTGCTTTATGAGATTGAGAAATCCGTTTGGCAATTAGAATTTTGAATAACAAGAAATGGTTAATAATCGCTTAAAGATAAGGATAATTAACTAGCCGGATTAAGAATTAACAAAGCTTAATAGAGGCGAATTAAAGTTTAATGCTAATTTAAGAATCAATCATTAGGAAGAGATTCCAACTTTAGGTTATTAGGTTTAGGAATTCGGTTATCTCGAGAGAGAAACCAAATTCGGTTAAGAATTCGTCCACGGGTAGCATAATTAGACTCACCGATCCTTTATCTTTTGTTCGGTTGCCAACTAGTTTATATTCCATTTGGGTTTGTCTTCTTGTCTTGATTATTTCATTTATCAATTACTCTTGCATCTCCCTCGGAACTTAGCTTGTAGTTAATAGTTAGTTTAGAAATTATTCATTATCCATTTTAGGTTAATATAACAAAGAACAAAGGAGTAACTCTGGACTTTCACTTTCCTGAGGAATACGACCTTGATACTCACCATTAGTGCTAGACTGCATCGATAGGTACACTGCCTTAGATTGTAGCTAACACGAGTAGCACACATCAAGTTTTTGGCGCCGTTGCCGGGGAATGTTTAAAAACTAGAGTGAAATTTGCTATTTGTTAATTTAGCAATTTTTTTTTCTTTCTTATTATTTTATGATTTTTATTTTTATTTGTTTAATTATTTTATTTTTGTACATATTTATTTAGTTTAAGTTTATGATTCATATAGTGAATGATAAGGAGGTTCAATGCTAAATTTAAACTCTTTGTATGATACATTGGAAAATGGGATCAGGAACCAAGAGAGTGCTAAAAATTGGGATGCCCGTGCATCTTTAGATGCTCGAGTGGAATCGTTTTGCAGGGCTACCGATCAACTCTCTTCTCCTATCCTTTCATCTCAAGTCTTTTGTGAATTTTGTTATGGTTTACATGTGTGTAATGATTGTGCATTGTATAGTGATGTTGCTCATTGTTCTTATAATCGTGAATGTGAATTATACGGAAGTTGGCCAAATGACTCGTATGGAAGCACCTACAATCAAGAGTGGAGCACTCATTCACCCTTTGGATGGAGCTTAGATGGCCAAGAACCACTAGGAATTCAGCAACTACATCAAAGAAATTTAATGTTGCACCTTCAACTCAAGATGAAGAGTTAGTGTCGGAGAGCCGATGATGAGGTTCATTACAAGTCTTGATGATGATTCCAACAAACAGAGAGGATACTTGAAGATCAACAAACCTCGATTAAGAACATAGAGCATCAAGTAGGCTTGATCTTTCAGTTACTAGCGGCAGAGCAATTGGAAACTCCATCAAACGCTATTGAATCCGAGGAGCATTTGAGCGCCATCACTTTACGTTCAGGTGAGAATTTTTCTGGTTTATCTACTATGTTTGATGATGATGCTTCTGTGCAGGACGATCTCTTGAACATGGAGATGGAACCGGAAAGGAAAAGGCGAACATAATTCCTCCGAAAGACTATCAACGGAATGTATGATTGATGATGCTTTGAGTTGCGATTAGAGGAATTGTTGGTAGATTTTCCACAAGTCCCTTCGATGATGGAAGATGAGCATGAGTTATCCAATAAAGAAGTCTTGGAGGAGCTCGAGTTTCTTCTAGCAAGAGAGGCAAGCCAGGGACTGAAGAAAACCATCAACACTCCTGAAGAAATTGCCCAACCGTCAATCTTTCCAATTGTTGAAACTCTAGCTTTCAAATTGGAAGAGCCCCTAGAGCATCATGACTACGTGCAATTATACGAGGAGCGAGTTTTGCCCATCATATCTTGGCGACTTGCTTGACTACGGGAAGAGGAAGTTGACGATTATCCCTCTAAGCGGATATTTGAAGCCATTTGCTTGGAAGAAGGATGGATGGTCATCGATCACGCCCATTTGCCTTTCACCATGAGTCCAGCTAAGAAGACTCATCACATCAAAAAGAAGCACTTTTGGGAGGCACCCCAATTTTTATCTTTAATTTCTAATTTTTTTTACCTTTTGTTTTGAAACATTTTATTAGTTTTAGTTTTCATATTTTCAGTTTTGATTTTATTTCTTTATTTTATTATTTTCGGATTCTACCTAGGAGGCACCGAATTTCCACAACATCGGCCTCGATGGATGATCAGGCGATCCCCTAGATCTTTTATTTCTGCATTTATTTACTTTATTTTTCATACATGTCATGCACTTGGATTGTATTGCTTTTGTTCTCTTAGTTGAGCATTCCATGCAGGGTATCCATAACATTTTACACTGAGGACAATGTGTTCTTTAAGTGTGGGGTGCTTATGGGTAAACCCTAATCTCTCATATGGATTTTTAATTCCTATGGCTAGGTGTTGTGTATTTTTAGGAGATGTTAGGACATTGTGTTTTTATGCACTTGAGTATGCTAATTTTGAGCTGATTGATGACTTGATTTATAGAATTGTAGTTACTTTTCTTTGTTGTTCATTGTCCTTGGAAAATAATTTATGGTGTTTTACACATCAACCCTGCCGGGTTAAACCGGTGTTATTTAATTATTTTTCGAATTGTCGAATTTTAACTTAGAACGTTGATAATATCATATGCATGTGTTTCTTAAATAATGATTCAATTAATGATGTTGCAAACCAACTGCACCTAATACCACACCTGAAAGTGAGATTTTGAGCCAGTTGAGCATTCATTATACTTATGCTCTTTATATTTCTTGTTTGAGTGTGCATTGTACTTAACTTTGCTTCTAGAACTTGCTTTGTAATGCGTGTTGAAGTTACATGAATATTGTGAATACCATGAGATGATTTGGGCGATTTAGGATTCCCCACATTTGACCAAAAGCCTACCACCTTATGTTTCCATTAGTTAGCCAATTTTTGAGCCTTAACCTTTTCTTCATAATCTACACCTATACACTTCAATTATACCATTCTTCACATTTATCTTTCCTTTACCCTTATGCTGGAATTTCTTTCTGTGATATGTTCGACTTTATGTGGGATTAAAATGCTAGTTGCTATGTTGGTAAATTCACTAAATCTTTTTGATATTTTAAATGCTCCCCTTGATCCAATTTGTATTTGTTATTCTTTATGTTTATTCGATTTGTATGCGGCGGTCGCTAATAAGCTGCTAGTTCATTTCTTAAAAAAAAAAAAAAAAAAGAAAAAAAATAAAGAGAAGAAGAAGAAGAAAAAAAAATATAATAAACAAATCTCTTTAATTATTTATCTTTTTATTGGATTTAGAGCATTTGCGAGCGTTATTCTATGAAGTAGGGATTTTAGTGCATGATTCTTTTTGTGATCTTAGGCATTTAATCCTTTGAGCATATAATATTGTTTATCGCACGAATTCCAGCATTTTCATACTTCTGTCCAAATCTCCGTACCTTTACCCTAGCCCCATTACAACCTTGGTAAAGACCCTTTGATTTTGGTATTTACTTATTCACAGTAGCGAAGATATGATTTATAAGCAAGCTTATGGTGAGCGGGTCTTGTGCATTTGCTTTGAGGGATTTGTTATTTACCTAATATACACTTTGAGTGACTTGAGTGATCCCTGTGAGGCATTGGTTCATAATGTTTGTGTTGAGTTGTCATTTAAGTTACTCATGCATTAATATTATACACAATAATTGCTAAGAACATACGCAATAATATGCAAGCAAATATGTGTAAAACTATGCTCATCAGTTCTATTTGCTCTGTCTACAGGCCGTCCGGTGTTTCCCAAATAGTATGAGGACTTTAGAGGCTAAACTAGATGAAGTTTAAAACATGAAAGTTGCTCCTTTATATGCTAATGAAGTTTCTGGAATAGGATTTTTCAATTGGACTTGTGTAACTTGAGAAATTCTAAACTGAACGGGACTTGCGCAAAATGTTCTTGTATAGAGCATAGGTTTGGATTAAAAAATTCACCATTAATTATGCAGAGCATATATTATGATAAGTTTTGGATATCTTATAGCCTTGTGTCTCTAGTTTTATAGAAAAAAGGAATTAACTAATTTAGAATTGGGTGGGGAAATTTATTCACTCTTAGGTCTAGCAAGGTCAAGCTCTCCAATAGGAATGAATTGTGCATAAATGTTAAGCTTACACATATAAAGAGCATATCTTGAAAATATACTAATTATATACCAAGCATAAACACTTATTGTAGGTATATTTTTTACCAAATATATGTTATATTTTAGGATCTCAAGGCATCGGTGATGCTCAAGAAGGAAATATAGGTTGTCCATAACGTAATTAATATCTAAAATGTGAGTATAAATATTGATCGACTTCTTGGGTGAAATTTTGTGATTGAGATTAGTGTGAACATGTGGTGAAATTATGTGATTGAGGTGAATTGTTTTGATTACTTAAATGTATGTAGTTTGTTTATTTATTGGTTACGTTTATATACAAGTGTTTATAAGTTCAATGCAAATTTTACATTTGAGCACTTGCATACGAATGTAAAAGGATGTTATGATCGGCTTGGCAAATATTTGCAAAATCATATGGCAAATGCAAATGATCAAAGGAAATCATATGATTCACATGTTATATGCTGGCTAGCAAAATCAAATGGCAATTGTTTCACATGAATTCCGGGAGCAATATTTGTCTTCTTAGGCCACAACAAGAAAATAAATGAACAATATATTAGCACTTGCATTTGAATGAATCATATTTTTGTACTGATCTGACATCAATTGTTTGTTTTTGTGGCTTTAGAATTTAATTGATATTTATATTCATTGAGTCGTGACTCACCAAATCACAATTATTTTTCCGAGATAGTGAAGCTTGAGGTGTGACTATTTGAAGCATATAGCATTATAAATAAAGTATGGAGCGAAGGTCACCGGCCGAACCCTCACACTCTCTCTCCATGTATCATAAGCATCCACATGATAAAGACATATATTTTGTGTTATATTTGTAAATGTACTTTATATGAATAAAAACTTTATGATCTTTTATATGCTTAATTAATATGATGACTTTGTTTTACCATGGTATGATTGTATTAATGCACTAAATAAAAACTTGGGATATCTAAATAGTAAAGAAATAGGGTGTGATGTGATGATCGAGCAGGACGAGACACAAATCCACATGCATAAAGGAGAAATAATATTGTTTTAGTGAATACATGTGTTTTAGTGTTTGGGATGCATATAATTAAATAATTTGGGCTAGGGTTTTATTAGGTATGCCCACACGAATTTTTCCTTGTTTTCATTATTCTGGCTCATTAAATTTAGGACTACGAGAGTTGTTAACCAGTCAACTCCTCTTTGTCTAGTATGATGGTTTTGTTTTATTTAGAGAGCATAAACACCACTATTGAGAGAAAGCACTGGAAGTGGCAATCAAGATTATTATCAAGAAACGAATAAAACCACTTGGAAACTTAAAGAAAATAATGAGATAGCATTAAAGAAGGATAAGTAACCTGATTCAAGAGCTAAAAGCTCTGATACTAAAAGTTAAAGAACCTCCAAGAACTCTAATCCTTATAAATCTGTGAATCACTAACTTGAAAACCCAAAGAGCAACTTGAAAATAAACCCTAGGATCGTCTAATTAGAGTGTAAGATGATCAAGAATTAAAACCTAAGGAAAGTTAAGTTCCTTAAGCCCTAATTCCAAATATACGACAAGGATAGATCAACTCCTTGATAAGTAAGTTTTGCATTCAAACAAGAACATAAGATACAAGCAATTTTGGCTTGAAAGAAAGTAAAAATTTAATTAATCATAATTTGAATAATGGCATACCAATTTGATATGTTTTAAAGACATTTCCAAAGTCCTAAGAAGAATAAAATTGATATAAACGTGGCTAACTTAGGCCTAACCTATATTCAATGTTGATATCTTTACCAAAGATCGTTCACCTAATTAAGCATAGAAACTCTAACTCCCAACAAGACCCCTTAAATAACTTGTACTTCAGAATCTTAATTATAATGAATTAAAGGTTGTTTAACATAAATAAAAGTTTAGATTAAACTAGATTTTTAAAATATCAAGCATTCACTTGATAAATTTATAAATTCACCAAGTTTATAAAAAATAAAATAATAGAATTAACCCTAAAATAAACAATATTCAACCAAACTTTACATAGAAATTCATACTAGCTTATATAGGCCTTAGAAAAACCTAATTCTATAATAATAAGGAAGCAAATAAGAATAGAAACTAGGAATAGAACACCTAAACTAAAAGGTTAACTTAAAACAAGATTCTGAACATTAAAATACTTCTTTAAATGAACAAATATCCTAAAATTCGTCCAACCCTAGCCTATATAATAAACATGACATTTGGGCCTAAGTAACATGTAATAAGTGACCAATTCTTGAGTATAGGACTCCAATTAGCTTGACTTGTTTATTTTGGGCCTATTTTGACTAGTTCATACCTCCATATATTGAATTAAGTTTATAATAGTATCTTGAGGTCAATTGTCTTATTTAAGCCCAATTTCACTTGGACTTTGGATCTCCAACCTAAGCTTCCTCTTACTTCATGAACACTCCTAAAGCATCCTTGAACTTCTTCATATGAGCTCTAGTTATTGGTCCATCATATTTGAGTGACTCGTGTATAATCCTAGTTGGATTAGGATTTCTAGCTGGAGTAGGACTCCTCATCGAACTAAGATTCCTAGTGGAAGTAGGATTCTTAGTTGGAGTAGGACTCCTCGTGGGATTAGGACTCCTAATTCAAGTAGGATTTGTAGTTGGAGTAGGATTCCTAGTCGGAGTAGGATTCCTTGTGCTTGTAGGATTCGCATCAAGAACTCTTACTTAACTAATATGATCTAACATGAGTTTCTTGACAAGCTTAGGAAACTTTAACATCTAACCAAATGGGATACTAAGAACTAAACAAAGCCTTTATAAATTTGGACTTTAAGAACATTAAACAAAGTCCACTCTTGCATATAGCTATTTAAGGACTTCTAAAGCTTCTTGGCCTTTGACCTTGTGACAAACTTAATGGATCCTTCCTTGATTCTTTCTTGTTGCCCTTATCATCAAGCCCAACCAAATCAACATCTTTAAGCCTTAGCTGATCTATATCATTCCCTTCTTCTTTAGGATGATTCGTCCTTGAATCAAACTCATCACCTACATCAAAAGGACTCAAATCAGCAACATTAAATGTGCCACTCACATTATACTTACCTTGTAAATAAATTTTGTAAGCATTAGTGTAGATCCTCTGAAGTACTTGAAATGGTCCATCATCCCTTGGACTTAGCTTTGGCCTTTTTTGATTTGGGAACCTTTCCTTGCGAAACTGCACCCAAACCTTGGTTCCAATCACTAGGTTGGAATACCATTGGCCTTCTTCCTTTGTTAACTCTTTCGGTTACTCTAGTATTTTGCTACTCAATCCTCTTTTCAACTTGTTCATGTAGTCTTTTAACCAAATCTACCCTAGAAGAACCATCAACATTAACAAACTTGTTAAGAGGCAGAGGAAATAGATCAATAGGAGTTAATGGGTTAAAACCATAAATAATTTCAAATGGAGAATAATGTGTAGTGCTATGAACAACCCTATTGTATGAAAACTCCACATATGGCAAAAGATCCTGCCAAGATATAAGATTCTTAGAAATTAAAGAACAAAGCAGTTGAACCAAAGTTCTATTAACAACTTTGATTTGTCCAAACATTTATGAATGGGAAGTAGTAGAAAATAATAATTTAGTGCCTAACTTACCCATAACACATGCCAAAAATGACTTAAGAATTTAACATCCCTATCACTTACAATGTTTCATTACTCATTAATCTAATTCAATTTATTGGCTTGAATGACTCTAATTGGGGTTAAAAAGACTAAAGAAGCTAAATTGGAGCATATGAAGACTCTAGGTCTAACTTGGCTTATGTTATGAGTCCCATCTACATGACTTATGTAAATTAGGATTTTATGGCTTATTATGGGCGGCTACACATGTTTCTTTTAACCTAATTAGGACTTTGTTTAAGTTATCTCTTTTAGTTAGGACGGTTATCTAAAGCCTATATGGGATGTAAATTCTTATAAGTTAAGATTTAGGATTTTCTAAGGCCTATACAAGGCTAGTATGAATTTTGATTTAAGAAAAAAATTAAGTTGAAGTTGAAGTTGAAGTTGAATGACAATTGGTTTGTAAATCATAAAGCTATTGCTTTGTCTTTGTGTTCTTGTTTGAATGCAAATCTTACTTATGAAGGAGTTGATCTATCCTTGTGGTGTACTTGGAATTGGGGTTTAAAGGATTTGATCTATCCTTAGGTTCTAATTCTTAATCATCTTTCTAAGTAATATGTTTTCTGACCTTTCTTAGAGGTTGAACCGAATTGGTTCTTGGAGTTTTCATGTTAATGTGTTGGGGTTCGCAATTTAAAAGGGGTCCTCAAGCTTATTCATGGAGGTTCCATATCACCTTGTTGCCCAAAACATTCTTACTCTTTTTCCATAAAAAATAGCCTTATCATCTCCTCTTTTGTTTCCTTTCTATTCATTAGACCAATTAGGCCTATTGCTTGAAGTGCCTTTTTGTTCCAACCTTGCTGTACCCCTTGGTTTTAATTACTTTTCAACCTTAATTGCAAGATGAACTAACTCCTCAAGTTCTACATGATATTGTAATTCGACCCTATCCGCATCTCCTTATTAAGTCCACCAATAAAACATGCCATTTCTTGTGGTAGCTTCCCTATCTTCATTAAAATCAGTCCTTATCATGAGCATCTCCATTTCCTTATAATAATCCTCTACCTTCCTAGTACCTTTCTTCAAAGCTTGGAGTCTTTGATGTAACTCCCTATCGTAATGTCTAGGTACAAAATGTCTTTTCATGATGGTTTTGAGAGCATGCCAAGTATGAATAGGCGCTTCCATTTGTCTTCTCCTACTCGCCACCAATTGATCACACCACACTATTGCATACTCAGAAAATTGAGTAACCACTAACCTTACTTGCTTTTCACACTCCAAAAATATGCCTCCGGATATGATTTTCCTAAAAAGTAGGAATCCTAAGTTTGATGCTATCCAAATTTTTATCCACATCATCATTATACACATAGTAACCACCAAACTCACCTCCACTATTCCCTCTACCCATTGCATTATTTCAGCCTGATTTAGCTCCTCAACCCATGCCACGGCCAACACCCACAGTTGTGGCATTATCATCATCATCATAGACTAAATCTAAATCTTCCTCATTGCCTACCAAGTTCTGCTTATTATTTCCTGCACTAGCATTAGCATTGATTCGCTATAATATGGCTTTTTGGTTGGCTGCCATATATAACTGCATCTTCTCCATAGCCTCATTGATGTTCATTATACTCCATTTCACTCTTTCATTTTTCCGTGGGCCTACCTAATAATACTCCGATCTAAATTACTTTATTTTATGCCTTCCAAACATCAAAATGCTTCCATTGCTGCTTGTATTATGCTTGGATTAATAAAAAGCAACATGATTTCTCCTTTACGCGTGTAGATTTATGTTTTATCTTGCTTCATCATTAAGCTAAGCCCCAATGCCACCGGTCAAGGTTGTCAATTGAGTTTCTATGATTCCTTACGCTAATGCTTCTGTCATAAAAAATCATCGTGCCTAGAGGAACTGATGCAAACCCAAAGCCTAAGGAGCCAAGTAGCCAACCAAGTCGAGGAGATCAAGTTCCAAGCCTAAATGATCCATTAATATCAAGTTCCAAGCCAAGTAGCCAAAATTAATTAGGAAACAATGACAGCCGCCCCTTGTGGTTATTTAGAAGTATTAGTGCTTGTTTTGGTCATTTTTCCCTATATCAAAGGATGCCAACTTTCTTGTTTTGTCATTTCGGAAACATTCTAATAATGCCTAATATACTACTTAGGCATTTTTTAAGAGAAACTCAAGGGGGAAGCTCCATTTTAGTTGATTAGGAATATCTCATTGATTTATAAGTAGATTATTTTTCTATTTAGGAAGATTTTAATTTAGGCTTTATTTGTTATTATCTATCTTATATTAATTCCTTATTGCATATAGGAATTAGGTTTTATTTTCTGTATTTATGCTTATTGTATCAAGAGTTGTCTTCTGGCGTTCCTTTGTGAGTTATCACTCACCTTCTTCCTTAATCTTGAACGTGGCATCCAAAACCTTTTCTATACCAAGGTTCACACTTCTAGTAAAGTGTTGGGTCGGGGTCCTTGTTTGTGAATCTGACTTTAAACGTTCTTCATAATAGTTGCACAATGTGACTCTGGAAAATCCATCAAGAATCACATTAGGAACAAGGAATGATGGAGATTTTAATGGTGTAAATCTTGAATCAGAATATCGAGCGTGTCTTAATTCTTATTGTTCCGTCTTTCCTCTAGAAGATTCATCCACGATCATACGGAGAATGATATCAATACACGATCAACTAATTTTGTTTCTTTGTATTTGTCTGAGCATTGGATCAGTGCCTATGATTGCCGCTTCCACCCGCTTTCACTTAACACTCGTGTTTATGCTCCCTAGATAAAATCAAACCATCATACTAGATAGAGATTAGAAAGAGAGGCACATAACAAACGAGCAAAATAATAACATAGGTAATTTCAATCCAATAATGAAAGAATCACCAGTTCTTTATTCTCTTCTATACAGTTAAGTGTAAGGATCAAATTGAATTCATTTAAAATAATTTGAGTCGAAGTGTTATTAGGTAGGCCCACACGAATTTCACCTTGTTTTTATTAAGCTCGCTCATAAAATTTGGAACCATGAGAGTTATTTACCAATCAACCCCTCTCTCGTTCTTAATTTGACTTCAATTTATTCATATTTCTTTATTTATTTATTCATATTTAGCCTCTAGTTCCTTCTTCTTATGGAAAGAGGGCTTTCGCACGATAAAAACTACATGCAACCGAATACTTGAGGCTAGTGGATAGATTATTTTTGTTTTCTACCTTGCGGAAAATAAAGCTTAATTTGGCCTCTCTAGGCTTTAGCCTCCCAAGGCTTTATATATATATCTTTTTTTTTCACAGGGGAATCCACCATTCACATGCATATATGCACTTAACATCACAATTCAATCATTTCACTTATATCATATTTCAGCAATAACAATTGTTCCACTCAACACCAATCATTTCCATCTCCGTCATTCAAACATAAACAATATTAAGCAAACGCAACCATTTGCGGAACATTTGATTAAATATATGAACATAGCAAATATTAACTATTTACTTACTCAAAATATACTTATTCCTTTAGCATATAAGAACCTCCTTTCTCCACAACTTCCTTTCCGGGGCCTTTGAGTACCTGTCAACACATTCATCAATTCACATTTCATGCATATTACAAATATTCATGTAAATGCGAGTTCTAATGCATTACAAGATCATCCCCTCTCTAATTCATAGGTCTAACGCTTCCTCTAAGACTCTCAATTACTATTTTAATATCCTATAAACATTTTTCATCTAGTTAAATACCAATTTAACTCAAATTAACATCAATAAATTGCATAAAACTAATCTCCAACATTTCTGTTTTCTAGACAGAATTTAGTACCAAGGTATATTTATTGCTGGGCAAAATTGGCTTAATACAAAAATCTCATATTAAATAGACATATCCATTTATGCGTCTAGTTTCATCTCCAAGAAGAATTACTCAATTCTGACTTCTATAGATTTAATTATTTTCAAATTACTGAGCAAGGGTCATACAGCTAGTTGTACCCGAGCAGCAATCTGTTTGCTCAATTTAAGCAACCAAAACGGCAGAAATAGTGAAATCACAAAACTACAAAGTTATAGAGGACTCTTTAAAATTTCCATAGACATCAATTAAGCTTAATTTGAACTTATATAACCCATGTTATGCCTAAAATACAGAACATCAAGGTTGCTGGAATTTTGACAGTTTTCTATCTTAACATACTTAAACTTAAATCAAGCTTAATCTTTATGCAATCATTCAATACTCTACTAATTCATGATAATCAGACCTTTAATTAATCAATGAGAGCATCAAATGAAGTTTTTCCAATTTGTAATCAAGAACCCTAATGACAAATTAATAACACTCAAGTAACAACTTACCAATTTCAGCTTTTGGGTTGCTAATATGCTTAAATCCTTTAGCTTTAGCTTGGCTCCTTCAATAGTTGGCAAAATCCTATCTTAATCTTAAGTTTTTCTAGGTATTCCACTCCTCTCTCTTATTCCAAATTTTGTGTTTTTGGCCATGTACGAATTTTAGAGAAATGAAGAGGTAAAATGAGCTTGCTCATGGTTCCAATTTCCAATATTCCTCTCTTAATGCCACCACCTAATAAACTATTTTTATCACCCTAAATTAATTCTTACTAACCATATATAGGTACTAACTTTTAATTGTATCTTTTAAGTCCAATCTATTTACCCAACCTTTAACTATTGGTTCAATTAAGTCTTAAGGCTTAATACACATAACCCAAGTACTTAATCAACTTATCTAAATTAATAATCTAATATCATGCTTCTTATTCTCTACTTATAATTAATATATATCTGTTCTCATAAAATAAAAATATCATTGATATACCATCATATGCCCAATGATTAAATGTAAATGCACATAACATGGATGATGAGAAAATGCAGGCGTTACAAGGAGTCCTCGGGCCTAAAGGAATAAGGAATGACGAAGATCCCAATGGTGCAAATCCTTAATCGGAATATTTGGGCATGGTTCGATTCTCACTGTTCCCTCTATCCTCTAAAAGATTTGTCCACGATCATTCTGAGAATGATATCAATACTCGATCAATTAATTTTCTTTATTTGCATTTGTCCAAGCATTGGATCGGTGCCTATGATTGCCACTTCAATGAATTTTCACTCAACACTAATGTTTATGCTCCCCAAGTAAAACCAAACCCTCAAACTAAACAAAAATTAGAGAGGCACTAAAGAAATGAACAAAATGAGAACATAGGTAGGATTTTAGATCTGATAAGGAAAAAATCACAATTTTCTGTTCTCTTCTATATGACTAAGTGTAAGGATCAAATCTAATAGATTTAAACACAAGGGTAGACAAAGAACATAAAATAAGGGAAGGACATAAGTAATAAGTCAAGGTTCGCTAGCACAAGTCTTGATAAGTCCAAAAAAGTTCTTGAAAGAACCCACAACTTGATTTCCTGCACTATAGAAAACTAGAATAATATACTCACTAGCCTCAAGTATTCGGTTACATGCAGTTTGTATAGTGTGAAAGCCCTTATTTTATTAGAAGAAGAAACTTGAAGCTAACTATGAATACATAATAAAGAAAGATGAATAAACTAAAATTAAATTAAGAAGCAGATAGTAGTGGACTGGTCAACAACTCTTGTGCTCAAATTCTGTGAGCCAACTTAATAAAAATATTTGAAAATTCGCGCTGGCCAACCTAACAACACTCCGACCAAAATTAATTCGTTATATGCATATTAAACATCAAAATGGTTACATTGCTCCTTGTATTACACTTGGATTAATCGAAAATAACATGATTTCTCCCTTACGCGAATGGATTTACATCTCATCTTGCTTGATCATCAAGCTAAGTTCCAATGTCACTAGTCAAGCTTGTCAATTGTGTTCTAATGTTCCATTATGCCAATCCTTGTGTCATCAGGGATTCCTCATTCCTAGAGAAACATGGAATGACGAAGATCATAATGGTGCAAATCTTGAATTGTAAATATGTGCATGAATTCATGTCATTCCCTCTCTCCTTTAAAAGATTCATCCATCATTCAAAGAATGATATCAATACTTGATCAACTAATTTTCTTTCTTTGCATTTGTCCAAGCATTGGATCGATCCTTACGATTGTAGCTTCCACGAGCTTTAACTCAACACTCTTGTTTATTCTCACCAAATAAAACCAAATAATTATACAAGACATAGATTAGAAAGAGACGAACAAAAGAACATAAATGGAAGGAAGGACATGAGCAATAAGTCTAGGTTTGCTAGTGCGGATCTTCAAAAGTCCGCAAAGTTCATGAAAGAACCTACAACTTAATTTTCTACAAGGTAGAAAACTGAAATAATATGCACACTAGCCTCAAATATTCAGTTCCATGAGGTTTACATAATGTGAAAGCCCTCATTTTATAAGAAGAAGAAAAGAGAAGCTAAATATGAATAAATAAATAAAGAAAGATGAATAAACTAAGGTCAAATCAGGAACTAGATAGGAGTTGAGTGGAAAACAACTCTGATATTTCTAAATTTTATGAGCCAGCTTAATGGAAACAAAGGAAAATTCCTGTGGGCATATCTAATCACACTCCAACCCAAATTATTCATTATATGCATCCCAAATATCAAAATGTATGCATTCCGACTTGTATTAATCTAAAGCAATATAGTTTCTCCTTTACACTTGTCGATCTGCGTCTCATGCTACTTGATCATCAAGTCATTGCCCCAATGCCTCCGGTAAAGATTATCAATTGCTTTCCTATGATTCCTTAATGAAAATAAGAGGAAATTGTATGGGCATACATAATAACACTTCAACCCAATATACTTCATTATATGCCTTCAAAACATCAAAACACGCTCATTCGTGCTTGGATTAATAAAAAAACAACATGATTTCTCCTTTACGAGCATGGATTTACGTCTCATCTTGCTTGAACATCAAGCTAAGCCCCAATGCCACCAGTCAAGCTTATCAATTAAGTTTTTATGATTCCTTACGTTAATCCTTATAACATAAAAAATCATCATGCCTAAAGGAACTAATGAAAACCCAAAGCCCAAGGAGCCGAGTAGCTAACCAAGTCAAGGAGATCATGTTCTAAGCCCAAATGTCAAGAGAGGCTCAATTACAAGTGTTAGAGCCAAATCAATGAAGGAGGCTATAAATGCGCTTATTCAAGATATTTGGACAAAAGCACCAAATTCACATGGAGAGTTAAGTTTAATAAAGCCCAATTCTCTTCCATATGGCTAAGTGCAAGGATCAAATCCAATTAATTTAAACATAAGAGTAGATAGAGAACACAAAATAAAGGAAGGACATGAGTAATAAGTCTAGGTTTGCTAGTTTGGGTCTTCATATGTCCGTAAAGTTCTTCCAAGAACCCATAACTTGACTTCTCTCATTTTGTTTATTTCTTTTATGCCTCTCTTTCTAATATTTTATGCTTAGCTTCCATGAGCTTTTACAAGAGTCCTCATGCCTAGAGAAAGAAGGAAGGATGAAGATCCTAATGGTGCAAATCCAGAGTAAAAATATTTAGGCATGACTCAATTCTCGGCGTTCCCTCTTTCCTCTAAAAGATTCCTCCGCAATCATTCATAGAATGATATCAATACACGATCAATTGATTTTCTTTCTTCGCATGGATTTAGGCATGCCTATGATTGCCGCTTCCACGCGCTTTCACTCAAAACTCATGTTTATGCTCCGCATATAAAACAAAACCAACATACTAAATAGAGATTAGAAAAAGAGACACAAAAGAAAAAAAATCAGAATATAGGTAGGATTTCATATATGATATGGAAATAAATCACATGTTCTTTGTTCTCTTCCATATGGCTAAGCGTAAGGATCAAATCAAATTGATTTGAACACAAGCATAGACAAAGAACACAAGAGAAAGGAAGGACGTGAGGAATAAGTCTATGCCCACTAGCGTGAGTGTTTGATAAGTAAATAAATTTCTTGAAAGAACCCATAACTTGATTTCGTGCAAGATAGAGAACTGAAAAAATATACTCATTAACCTCAAGTATTCGGTTGCATGAGGCTTTTATAGTGCGAGAGCCCTCATTCCATAAAAAGAAGAGACTATAACCTAAAGATGAATAAATAAATAAATAGATAAAGATTAATAAACTAAAGTCAAATCAAGAACAAGAGAGGAGTCGACTAGGCAACAGCTCTCGTAGTATTAAATTTATGAGTCAGCTTAATAAAAGGAAGGGTAAATTCGGGTGGGCTACCTAAAAATACTTCGACCAAAATTACTTCATTATATGCATTTTGAACATCATAGTGCTTCATTTTCGGCTTGTATTACTGATGGGTGCTACTCGTGTTAGCTACAATCTAAGCCAGTGTACCTATCGATGCAGTCTAGCACTAATGGCGAGTATCAAGGTCGTATTCCTCGGGAAAGCGAAAGCCCAGAGTTACTCCTTTGTTCTTTGTTATATTAACCTAAAATGGATGATGAATAAATTCTAAACTAACTATTAACTACGAGCTAAGTTCTAAGGGAGATGCAGGAGTAATTGATAAGTGAAATAATCAAGACAAGAAGACAAACCCAAAGGGAATCCAAACTACTTGGCATCCGAACAAAAGATAAAGGATCAGTGAGTCTAATTATGCTACCCGTGGACGAATTCTTAACCGAATTCGGTTTCTCTCTCGAGATAACCGAATTCCTAAACCTAATAACCTAAAGTTGGAATCTCTTCCTAACGATTGATTCTTAAATTAGCATTAAGCTTTAATCCGCTCTATTAAGCTTTGTTAATTCTTAATCCGACTAGTTAATTATCCTTATCTCTAAGCGATTATTAACTGATTCTTGTTATTCAAAGTTCAAATTGCCAAACGGATTTCTCAATCTCATAAAGCAATCTAAACATCACAATTCACAACGTCTCATGAATAATGCATAATCTTATTCATACTGAAAACAAGAAGAATACAAAACCAACTCAAACAATCCAACAATATAATATCAAGCCAACATAGTAAAGAAATCCCAATGGATTAAATCAGTCTAGCTAAACATGTTCATGTTTAAAACAATCTAGGAAATCAATTACAATGAAAGAATAATGAAAATAAAACATGTACACCCTTTTCTCTCGAATTGGATGAACAGCCCAAATCCTGGATCTACACTTTGATTAATCTCCCAAACTGCCTCTTGAATTGCTCCACCATCGTTTTTGCACTCGGAATCTTACGATTCCGGGATTCTTACTCACTGCAACTCTCTCTCGCACTCAGTATTGTGCAGAAACCGAACCAGCCACTAGGGCTCAATGTCACTTCTTTCCCTCTTCTTTTTCTTAAGAAAAACTCATTTTTTCTTATATATTTAACTCAGCACGGCCGAAGTCCAGGCCGTGCTGAAACTGTGGATCTCACCAAGTAGGGTTTCACCACGGCCGTGTTCCTCCCCGTGTTAACCACCACGGGCCGTGTTTCTCCCCGTGTTGGCCACCACGGGCCGTGCTGGAGGCCGTGGTGGCTACGGAAACCGTGCCCAAAGTGCCAATTTCAAGAATCAAAGCCAATGGTTGAGCACGGCCAGAGTCCAGGCCGTGCTCAATGTATGCATTGCGGGCTCTTGTCCGATCTTGATGAATTCTCGTCCGTTTCCGCACGTATTGATCTATAATTGCTTAAACAACGATGATGGTCCTATAAATGTTCCTGAAATGCAAAAGAACACAAAACACGGGTGATCTGGGAATAAAAGCACAATAATTGCTAAGAAAATACGCAATAATATGCAAGCAAATATGTATAAAACTATGCTCATCAAATTACCCCACACTTAAGCTATTGCTTGTCCTCAAGCAATTAACAACTCACCTCATAAAACTACGGTTAGCAATTCCTTTCGGTTTATGCCCTAGTCCACAACAGAGAGTATTCAACACATCTCAAAGGATACTCAATCATAAATCAAATTACAAATCATTAACAAAGAATGGAAATAATATTAATGCATGAGTAACTTAAATGACAACTCAACACCAACATCATGAACCAATGCCTTGAGGGATCACTCAAGTCGCTCAAAGTGTATATTAGGTAAATAACAAATCCCTCAAAGCAAATGCACAAGACCCGCTCACCATAAGCTTGCTTATAAATCATATCTTCGCTCTGTGAATAAGTAAATACCAAAATCAAAGGGTCTTTACCAAGGTTGTAATGGGGCTAGGGTAAAGGTCGGAGATTTGGACAAGTTTGAAAATGGGTCGCGATAAACAATATTATATGCTCAAAGGATTAAATGCCTAAGATCACGAAAGAATCATTCACTAAAATCCCTACTTCATAGAATAACGCTGCAAATGCTCTAAATCCAATAAAAGATAAATAATTAAAGAAATTTGTTTATTATATTTTTTTTTTCTTCTTCTTCTTTTTTTTTTTTTTTTTAAAGAAATGAACTAGCGACTTATTAGCGACCACATACAACTCGAATAAACATAAAGAATAACAAATACAAATTGGATCAAGGGGAGCATTTAAAATATCAAAAGATTTAGTGAATTTACCAACATAGCAACTAGCATTTTAATCCCACATAAAGTCGAACATATCACAGAAAGAAATTCCAGCATAAGGGTAAAGGAAAGATAAATGTAAAGAATGGTATAATTGAAGTGTATAGGTGTAGATTATGAAGAAAAGGTTAAGAAGGCTCAAAATTGGCTAACTAATGGAAACATAAGGTGGTAGGCTTTTGGTCGAATGTGGGAATCCTAAATTGCCCAAATCATCTCATGGTATTCGCAATATTCATGTAACTTCAACATGCATTACAAAGCAAGTTCTAGGAGCAAAGTTAAGTACAATGCACACTCAAACAAGAAATATAAAGAGCATAAGCATAATGAATGCTCAATCGGCTCAAAATCTCACTTTCGGGTGTGGTATTAGGTGCGATTGGTTCGCAACATCATTAATTGAATCATTATTTAAGAAACACATGCATATGATATTATCAACGTTCTAAGTTAAAATTCGATAATTGAAAACAATTAAATAACACCGGTTTAACCCGTGAGGTTGATGTGTAAAACACCATAAATGGTTTTCCAAGGACAATGAATAACAAAGAAAAGTAACTACAATTCTATAAATCAAGTCATCAATCGGCTCAAAATTAGCATACTCAAGTGCATAAAAACACAATGTCCTAACATCTCCTAAAAATACACAACACCTAGCCATAGCAATTAAAAATCCATATGAGAGATTAGGGTTTACCCATAAGCACCCCACACTTAAAGAACACAACGTCCTCGGTGTAAAATGTTATGGATACCCGCATGGAATGCTCAACTAAGAGAACAAAGGCAATACAATCCAAGTGCATGACATGTATGAAAATAAAGTAAATAAATGCGGAAAATAAAAGATCTAGGGAACGCCTGATCATCCATCGAGGCTGATGTTGTGGAAATTCGGTGCCTCCTCGGTAGAATCCGAAAATAATAAAATAAAGAAATAAAATCAAAACTGAAAATATGAAAACTAAAACTAATAAAATATTTCAAAACAAAAAGGTTAAAAAAAAATTAGAAATTAAAGATAAAAATTGGGGTGCCTCCCAAAAGCGCTTCTTTTTGATGTGATGAGTCTTCTTAGCTGGACTCATGGTGAAAAGCAAATGGGCGTGATCGACGACCATCCATCCTTCTTCCAAGCAAATGGCTTCAAATATCCGGTTAGAGGGATAATCGTCAACTTCCTCTTCCCGACAGTCAAGCAAGCTGCCAGTATGATGGGCAAAACTCGCTCCTCGTATAATTGCACGTAGTCATGATGCTCTAGGGGCTCTTCCAATTTGAAAGCTAGAGTTTCAACAATTGGAAGGGTCGACGGTTGGGCAATTTCTTCACGATTGTATGACCCTTGCTAAATTCAAACTCTTTGTATGACACAATCAAGAGTGGAGCACTCATTCACCCTTTGGATGGAGCTTAGATGGCCAAGAACCACTAGGAATTCAGCAACTACATCAGCAACCTAATCTTACACCTTCAACTCAAGATGAAGAGTTAGTGTCAGAGGAGCTGATGATGAGGTTCATAACAAGTATTGAGGAAAGATTCCAACAAACAGAGAGGGTACTTAAAGGTCAACAAGCCTCAATTAAGAACATAGAGCATCAAGTAGGCTTAATCTTCAAGTTACTAGCTGAAGAGCAATGGGGAACTCCATCAAACCCTACTGAATCCGAGGAGCATTTGAGCGCCATCACTTTGCGTTCAGGTGAGAATTTTTCTGGTTTATCTACTATGTTTGACGATAATGCTTCTGTGCAGGACGATTTCTTGAACATGGAGATGGAACCAGAAAAGGAAGAGGCAAACATAATCCCTCTGAAAGACTACCAACTGGAATGTACAGTTGATGATGCTGAGTTGTAGTTAGAGGAATTGTTGGTAGATTTTCCACAAGTCCCTTCGATGACGGAAGATGAGCACGAGTTATCCAATGAAGAAGTCTTGGAGGAGCTCGAGTTTCTTCTAGCAAGTGAACCAAGCCAGGGACTGAAGAAAACCATCGACACTCCTGAAGAGATTGCCCAACCATCGATCCTTCCAATTGTTGAAACTCCAGCTTTCAAATTGGAAGAGCCCCTAGAGCATCATGACTACGTTCAATTATACGAGGAGCGAGTCTTGCCCATCATATTAGCAGCTTGCTTGATAGTCGGGAAGAGGAAATTGACGATTATCCCTCTAAGCGGATACTTGAAGACATTTGCTTGGAAGAAGGATGGACGGTCATCAATCACGCCCATTTGCCTTTCACCATGAGTCCAGCTAAGAAGACTCATCACATAAAAAAGAAGCGCTTTTGGGAGGCACCCCAATTTTTATCTTTAATTTCTAATTTTTAACCTTTTTGTTTTGAAACATTTCATTAGTTTTAGTTTTCATATTTTCAGTTTTGATTTTATTTCTTTATTTTATTATTTTTAGATTCTACCGAGGAGGCACTGAATTTCCACAACATCAGCCTCGATGGATGATCGTAAGGCCCCTAGATCTTTTATTTTCCGCATTTATTTACTTTATTTTTCATACATGTCATGCACTTGGATTGTATTGCCTTTGTTCTCTTAGTTGGGCATTCCATGCGGGGTATCCATAACATTTTACACTAAGGACAGTGTGTTCTTCAAGTGTGGGGTGCTTATGGGTAAACCTTAATCTCTCACATGGATTTTTAATATATCTGAAATTGCCATGGCTAGGTGGTGGACACTGTGTTTTTATGCACTTGAGTATGCTATCCTTGAGCTTATTGATGACTTGATTTATAGAATTGTAGTTACTTTTCTTTGTTGTTCATTGTCCTTAGAAAACAATTTATGGTGTTTTACACATCAACCCTGCCGGGTTAAACCGGTGTTATTTAATTATTTTTTCGAATTGTCGAATTTTAACTTAGAACGTTGATAATATCATATGCATGTATTTCTTAAGTAATGATTCAATTAATGATGTTGCGAACCAACTGCACCTAATACCACACCTGAAAGTGAGATTTTGAGCCAGTTGAGCATTCATTATACTTATGCTCTTTATATTTCTTGTTTGAGTGTGCATTGTACTTAACTTTGCTTCTAGAACTTGCTTTGTAATGCGTGTTGAAGTTACATGAATATTGTGAATACCATGAGATGATTTGGGCGATTTAGGATTCACCACATTTGACCAAAAGCCTATCACCTTATGTTTCCATTAGTTAGCCAGTTTTTGAGCCTTAACCTTTTCTTCATAATCTACACCTATACACTTCAATAATACCATTCTTTACATTTATCTTTCCTTTACCCTTATGCTGGAATTTCTTTCTGTGATTTAATCAACTTTACGTGGGATTAAAATGCTAGTTGCTATGTTGGTAAATTCACTAAATCTTTTTGATATTTTAAATGCTCCCTTTGATCCAATTTGTATTTGTTATTCTTTATGTTTATTCGAGTTGTATGCAGCGGTCGCTAATAAGCTGCTAGTTCATTATTATAAAAAAAAAACAAAAAAATAAAGAGAAAAAATAAAGAAGAAGAAGAAAAAAAAAAGAATATATAATAAACAAATCTCTTTAATTATTTATCTTTTTATTGGATTTAGAGCATTTGCAAGCGTTATTCTATGAAGTAGGGATTTTAGTGAATGATTCTTTTTGTGATCTTAGGCATTTAATCCTTTGAGCATATACTATTGTTTATCGCACTGACTTTCACACTTCTATCCAAATCTCCGTACCTTTACCTTAGCCCCATTTCAACCTTGGTAAAGACCCTTTAATTTTGGTATTTACTTATTCACGAGCGAAGATATGATTAATGAGCAAGCTTATGGTGAGCGGTCTTGTGCATTTGCTTTGAGGGATTTGTTATTCACCTAATATACACTTTGAGCGACTTGAGTGATCCCTGTGAGGCATTGGTTCATGATGTTTGTGTTGAGTTGTCATTTAAGTTACTCATGCATTAATATTATTTCCATTCTTTGTTAATGATTTGTAATTTGATTTATGATCGAGTATCCTTCGAGATGTGTTGAATACTCTGTTGTGGACTAGGGGCATAAACCGAAAGGAATTGCTAACCGTAGTTTTATGGGGTGAGTTGTTAATTGCTTGAGGACAAGAAATAGCTTAAGTGTGGGGTAATTTGATAAGCATCATAATACACATGTTTTCATGCCCGATTGTTTACATTTTTATGCATGATTATCCCGCTTTATGCTAGAATCACTGTCTTTTGTTTCCTTTCTCATTTCGAGTCATTTTCGAAGGACATCATCGAATCGAGGGACATACGTGTGATTACGGACCAAAATCCATCGGATTGGGTGAGGAGTAGCACCCGGAGGGTTGAGCACGGCCTGGACTCCCGTACCGTGCTGAATTACCAAGAGGCTATCCCCAATTGTGCCATTTCAAAGACGGCTCAGAGCCACCACAGCCTTCAAGACGGCCCGTGGTGGCCAACACGGGAGAAACACTACCGTGGTGAAACCCTACTTGGTGAGATCCACGGCCAAAGATGGCACGGACTTCGGCCGTCTTGAAGTTAAATATATAAGAAAAATGAATTTTCTTAGAGAAAAAAAGGAGGAAAAAGAGTGACATAGAGCCTGGCGGTTCGGTTTCTCGCATGATTGAGTGCGAGAGAGTCATGGGAGTAAGAATCTCAGAATCGCAAGGTTCCGAGTGCAAAACCGAACTGGAAGCAATTCAAGAGGCAGTCTGGGAGATTAATCAAAGTGTAGATCCAGATTTGGAGCTGTTCATCCAATTCGAGAGAAAAGGGTGTACATGTTTTATTTTCATTATTCTTTCATTGTAATTGATTTCCTAGATTGTTTTAAACATGAACATGTTTAGCTAGACTAATTTAATCCATTGGGATTTCTTTACTATGTTGGCTTGATATTATATTGTTGGATTGTTTGAGTTGGTTTTGTATTCTTCTTGTTTTCAGTATTAATAAGATTCTGCATTATTTATGAGACGTTGTGAATTGTGATGTTTAGATTGCTTTATGAGATTGAGAAATCCGTTTGGCAATTGGAATTTTGAATAACAAGAAATGGTTAATAATCGCTTAGAGATAAGGATAATTAACTAGCCGGATTAAGAATTAACAAAGCTTAATAGAGGCGGATTAAAGCTTAATGTTAATTTAAAAATCAATCGTTAGGAAGAGATTCCAAATTTAGGTTATTAGGTTTAGGAATTCGGTTATCTCGAGAGAGAAACCGAATTCTAAGAATTCGATCCCACGGTAGCATAATTAGACTCACCGATCCTTTATCTTTTGTTCGGTTGCCAACTAGTTTAGATTCCCTTTGGGGTTGTCTTCTTGTCTTGATTATTTCATTTATCAATTACTCCTGCATCTCCCTCGGAACTTAGCTTGTAGTTAATAGTTAGTTTAGAAATTATTCATTATCCATTTTAGGTTAATATAACAAAGAATAAAGGAGTAACTCTGGGCTTTCACTTTCCCGAGGAATATGACCTTGATACTCGCCATTAGTGCTAGACTGCATCGATAGGTACACTGCCTTAGATTGTAGCTAACACGATTAGCACCCATCAATTTCAAATCAGATAAGGAAAGAAATCACAAGTTCTTTATTATCTTCCATACAGCTAAGCATAAGGATCAAATTGAATTGACTTAAACACAGGTGTAGAAAAAGGACACAAGATAAAGGAAGGACGTGAAGAATAAGTCTATGCTCGCTAGCGCAAGTATTGATAAGTTAATAAAATTCATGAAAGAACACAACTTGATTTCCTGCAAAGTAGAAAACTAAAATAATATACTCATTAGCCTCAAGTATTCAATTGCATGAGGTTTTTATAGTGCGAATGGCCTCATTCCATAAGAAGAACAGATTAGAAGATAAATATGAATAAATAAATAAAGATTAATAAACTAAAGTCCAATCAAGAACAAATGAGGTGACTGGGCAACAGCTCTCATAGTCCAAAATATTTTAAGCTAGCTTAACAAAAATAAGGATATATTCGTGTAGGCCTACCTAAAAACACTCCGACCTAAATTAGTTCAGTATATGCATGTCAAACATCAAAACGCTTGAATTTCGGCTTGTATTACACTTAGGTTAATCGAAAACAATATGATTTCTCCCTTATGTGCTTGGATTTACATCTCTCTTGCTTGATCATCAAGCTAAACCCTAACACCACCGGTCAAGCTTGTTAATTGCATTCCCATGATTCCTTATGTCCAACCTTGCGTCATCAAGAGTCCACGTGCCTAGAGGATGAAGGAAGGATGGAGATCCTAATGGTGCAAATCTTGAGTCAAAATATTTGGGCATATCCCTCGATTCTCAGCGTCCCCTCTTTTCTGTAAAAGATTCCTCCAAGATCATTCAGAGAATGATATCAGTACATGATCAACTAATTTTCTTTCTTCACATTCCTCTAAGCATTGGATCGATGCCTATTGATGTGCATAGTTTTACACATATTTGCTTGCATATTATTGCGTATATTCTTAGCAATTATTGTGCTTTTATTCCCAGATCACCCGTGTTTTGTGTTTTTTTGCGTTTAAGGAGCATTTATAGGACTGTCATTGGTGTTTAAGCAATTATAGATCAATAGATGCGGAAACGGATGGGAATTCATCAAGATCGGATAAGAGCCTGCGTTGCACACTTTGAGCACGGTCTAGGCCAAGGCCGTGCTGACCATCACGGCCTGGACTCTAGCTGTGACCAACCATTGAAACTTGGTCTTCAAAATGATGGTTTGGGCATGGTTTCTGAGGCCACCATGGGCCGTGGTGGCCAGCACCGGCGGGGGCACGGCCATGGTGAAAACCTACTTAGTGAGATCCACAGTTTCAGCATGGCCTGGACAATGGCCGTGCTGAAACAAATATATAAGGAAAAAAAAATTTTTAGGGTGAAAAAAAGCAAGGAGTGAGAGAGAGCCCTGGTGGCTGGTTCAGTTTTTGCATACTGCTGAGTGCGGGAAAGAGTTCCAGAGAGGACGAACCCCGGAATCGCAAGGTTCCGAGTGCAAAGCAATAGTGGAGAATTTCAAGAGGCAAATTGGGGAGATTAATCGTAGTGCAGATCCAGATTTGGAGCTGGTCATCCAATTCGAGAGAAAAGGGTGTACATGTTTCATTTTCATTATTCTTCCATTATAATTGATTTCCTAGATTGATTTAAACATGAACATGTTTAGCTAGATTGATTAAATCCATTAGGATTTCTTTACTATGTTGGCTTAATATTATATTGTTGGATTGTTTGAGTTAGTTTTGTATTCTTCTTGCTTTCAGTATTAATAAGATAATGCATTATTCATGAGAAGTTGTGAATTGTGGTGTTTAGATTTCTTTATGAGATTGAGAAGTCCATTTGGCAATTGGAATTTTGAATATCAAGAACTGGTTAATAATCACTTAGAGATAAGGATAATTAACTAGCCAGATTAAGAATTAACAAAGCTGAATAGAGGCAGATTAAAGCTTAATGCTAATTTAAGAATCAATAGTTAGGAAGAGATTCCAACTTTAGGTTATTAGGTTTAGGAATTCGGTTATCTCGAGAGAGAAGCCGAATTCGGTTAAGAATTAGTCCACGGGTAGCATAATTGGACTCATCAATCCTTTATCTTTTATTTGATTGCCAACTAGTTTAGGTTCCCTTTGGGTTTGCTTTCTTGTCTTGGTTATTTCATTTATCCATTCATTCCTGCATCTTCCTTAGAACTTAGCTTTTATCTATTAGTTAGTTTAGAAATTATTCATCATTCATTTTAGGCTAATATAACAGAAAATAAAGAAGTAACTTTGGGCTTTCACTTTTCCGAGGAATACGACCTTGATACTGACCATAAGTGCTAGACTGCATGGATAGTTTCACTGCCTTAGATTGTAGCTAACACAAATAGTCTATCACCTATAATTGCCGCTTCTATGCACTTTCATACGGCTAAGCATACTGATCAAATCGAATTTATATAAATACTAGTGTAGACAAAGAGCACAAGCGAAAAGAAGGACGTGAGGGATAAGTCTATGCTCGCTAGCATGAGTGTTGATCTGTCCACAATTTCTTGAAAGAACCCATTACTTGATTTTCTGCAAGGTAGAAAACTAAAATAATATGCTCATTAGCCTGAAGTATTTAGTTGCGTGCAATTTTTATAGTGTAAAAGCCCTGATTCCGTAAGAATAAAACGTTAGAAGCTTAATATGAATAAGTAAATAAAGAAAGATTAATAAACTAAAGTCAAATCAAGAACTAGAGAGGAGTTGACTAGGCAACAACTCTTGCAATCCTGAATTTTATGAGCTAGCTTAATAAAAATAACGGTAAATTCGGGTGGGCCTACCTAAAAATACTTCCACCCAAATTACTTCATTATATGCATTTCAAACATCAAAACGCTCAAATTTCGGCTTGTATTACATTTGGATTAATCGAAAACTACATGATTTCTCCCTTATGTGCTTGGATTTACGTCTCTCCTACTTGATCATCAAGCTAAGCCCTAATACCAACGATCAAGCTTGTTAATTGCGTTCCCATGATTTCTTACGCTCAACCTTGCGTCATCGGGTGTCCTCGTTCTTAGAGGAGCAAGGAAGGATGGAGATCCTAATGGTGCAAATCCTGAATATGAATATTTGGATGTGCCGCGATTCTCAGCATTCCCTCTTTCCTCTAAAAGATTCCTCCACGATCATTCGGAGAATGATTGATATGAACCAAACTAGCACAACGAATTCTACTCCAACAAGGAGTCTTGATGAAGCAAATCCTACTAGCTCAAGGAATCCTAATCAAATAAGGAGTCCTGATTCAACTAGAAATCCTAATCCTACAAGGAGTCCTGATGATATTAAGAGTTCAAGCAACAAAAGGAATCCTAATTTAACTAGGACTCCTAGTTCGATTCAAATTGCAAGTCAATAAGCTTATCCAAGACATTTGGGCTAAGGAGATGCATCAAGGCTTGAAGAATTGGATTCAAGTTCAAGGATCATTAATCTAATTCAGTTTATTAGGCTTGAATGAATCTAATTGGGCTTAAAAAGACCAAAAACGCTAAATTGAAGCATATGAAAACTTCACGCTAACTTAGCTTATGTTATGAGGCCCATCTATATGACTTATGTAAACTAGGGGCTTATGGCTTATTTTGGGCAGCCACACATATATTTTAACCTAATTAGGACTTTGTTTAAGTTATCTCTTTTTGTTAGGACGGTTATCTTCATCCTATATCAGATGTAAACCCTTATTAATTAAAAATTAGGATTTTTTAAGGCCTATATAAGCCTTGTACGAATTTTGATGTAAAGAATTAAAAAGTTGAAGTTGAAGTTAAAAATTGAATGATAATTATTATTTTTAACTTAAAGCTTATTTGCTTTGTCTTTGTTTTCTTGTATAGAATGCATGCTCAAGAAACATTCAAGTAGATTGATCATCTTCTTGTGGAGTGTTTCAAAATTGGGATTTAGGAATAAGTTTTCTAGATTCTAATTTTTTATCATCTTTGTAAGTAATCTATTTTCTAACCTTTCTTAGGGGTTGAACCGAATTGGTTCTTGGAATTTTCATGTTAATATGTTGGGAGTTCGCAATTCGAAAGGGGTTCTCAAGCTTATTCATGAAGCTTTCATTTCAATGATATCAATTCACGATCAACAAAACACAAAAGAAAGGAAGAGCATGAGAAATAAGTTCATGCTTGCGAGCGCGAGTGTTGATAAGTCCATAAAGCTCTTGAAAGAACCAAAAACTTGATCTACGCAAGGTAGAAAACTAAAATAATATGCTCATTAGCCTTAAATATTTGATTGCATGCGCTTTTTATAGTGCAAAAGTCTTCATTCCATAAGAAGAAGAAACTAGAATTTAAATATGAATAAATAAATAAAGAAAGATAAATAAACTGAAGTCAAATCAAGAATGAGAAGGGAGTTGACTGGTCAACAACTCGTGTAGTTCCAAATTTTATGTGCTAGCTTAATAAAAACAAAAAGAAATTCGCATGTGCCTACCTAATAACACTTTGATCTAAATTACTTCGTTATATGTGTGCCAAACATCAAAACTTTCACATTCTCGCTTCTCCCTTACGCTAATGGATTTACGTCTCGTCCTGCTTGATCATTAAATTTGGGATTGTGAGAGTTGTTAACCAGTCCTTACAGCAATCCTTGTGTTATAAGGAGTTTTCATGCCTTGAGGAAGAAGGAATGATGGAGATCCCAAATTTTATGAACCAGCTGAATGAAAATAAGGAAAAATTCATGTGGGCCTACCTAATAACACTCAAAACCAAATTACTTAATTATATTCCTCCCAAAGATCAAAGAGCTTGCATTCTTGATTATATTACACTTGGATTCATTGATAACATTATGATTTCTCCCTTACGCATGTGGATTTATGTCTCATCTTACTTAATGTTAAAGCTAATTCCCAATGCCACCGATCAAGCTTATCAATTGTTTTTCCATGATTCCTCAATACAATCCTTGTGTAATCATGTGTCATCGTGCCTAAAGGAATAAGGAATGATGAAGATCTTAATGGTGCAAATCCGAAATCAAAAATCTTTATTTGTGCTTGATTCTCATTGTTTCGTCTTTCCTCCAAAAGATTCGTCTATGATCACTCAGAGAATGATATCAATACTTGATCAACTAATTTTCTTTCTTCACATTCATCTAAGCATTAGATCGGTGTCTATAATTGCCGCTTCCATGCACTTTCTCTCAAGAGTTGTGTTTATGCTCCCCAAATAAAACCAAACCATCATAGTAGATAAAGAGGATTGACTGGTCAATAACTCTCATAGTACCAAATTTCCTAAGCTCGAATAATGAAAATAAGGGAAAATTCATGTGGGCACACTTAATAACACACCGGCCAAAATTACATAATTATATGTGTCACAAACATCAAAACGCATGCATTCCCGCTTGGATTAATCGAAAGCAACATGATTTTATGGGTGTGGATTTGTGTCTCGTCCTACTAGATCATTAAGTCACAACCCAATACCACTGGTCAAGCTTGTCAATTGCACTCCCATGATTCCTTACGCCAATTCTGATGTCACTAGGAGTCGTCATGCCTAAAGGAACATGGGATGATTGATATGGAACCTCCACGAATAAGCTTTAGAACCCCTGTTGAATTGCGGACCCCCAATACATTAACATGAAAACCCCAAGAATCAATACAGTTCAACCCCTAAGAAAGTTTAGAAGATAAATTTCTAAATTGATAAGTCGGATTTGAATGCAACAAACAATGAATTGCTTGATAAGTTAGAATTAGCTCTTGATGAGATGCTAATGCAACTACAACTAAGGTAGTGAACCTATCAATGCAGCCTAGCACAACGACAAGTATTAAAAATATCGTATCCCTCGGGAAAGTCAAATCCTAGAGTTACTACTTCGTTCCTTGTTATCTAGCTAAAAATTAATGACGGAGGTTTTTGAATTTACTAATGACTAAAAGCTAATTCTGACTATACTGCGAGAATGAGTGAGCAAAGAGAATAATTAAGACAATAGAGGAAATCCAAAGAGGACCTAGACTAGTTGGCAACCAAACAAGGATAATAGATTGTTGAGTCTGATTATGCTACCCATGGACGGATTCTAAACTGAATTCGGTTTCCCTTTCGAGACAACCAAATTCCTAAATCTGAGAACCTAAAGTTGAAATCTCTTCCTAACAATTGATTATTAAGTTATCCTTAACCTTTAATCCACCTCTATTAAGCTTTATTAATTCTTAATCCGGCAAATTAATTAACCTTATCTCTAAGTCAAAATTAACTTGTTCTTGCAATTAAATTTCCAAACAATTGCTAAAAGAATTCTATGATAGTAATCAATACATTCAATCTAACGAAAACTGGGTCTTTATTATTAATTGCAAAAAGAATACAAGAAAAGAAACTTCGAACAATCTTAATAATTCAGTACAAAGCCAACCTAGCAGAGAACCCCAATAGGTTTAATCAATCTAACTACACATGTACATGTCCAAAACAAATAGGAATTCAATTACAATGAAAGAAAAAAGAAATTGAAACATATTCACCCTTTACCTAGAATTGGATGAACAACTCAAAACCTTAATCTACAGAGCAAATGATCTCCAAAAAGCCTCTTGATTTGCTCCAACACTCCTCTTCAATCTTCCATCCAATCCTAAGAGTCACGAATCTGACGTCAAAAGGGGGAATCAATCTCGTGGAAGCCGCCTCAGGATGTCAGAAACATGTCTAGAAAAACTATAAGGGAAGAGCCAAAATCGCCGATTCCTTCTCTTTTTTCACTCATTCAATTTTATACTGTATGCAAATACGGGAGTATTGGAAGCCCGTGCTCCTCAACATGGGCAATGTTGGTCTCTAAATGACAGAATAAACTGAATCGCGAGCAAGGGCGTGTTCTCGAATGTAGCTAGGGCGTGTTCTCACCCGTGTTAGCCAGCACGAGCCGTGCTCTAGGGCTTGTTACCCTGGGAAACCGTGTTGCTTCAAAGTGCTTAAGCTACACAGCCTGGAATTTCTACACGGGCTCAAACACGAGCCATGTTGACTTCTTAAAAGTCAACCTAAGGTCAAACGCCTCTGATTACGTCCGTTTTCGCCCGAAATTGATCTAAAATTGCTTGAACACTGATGATGGACCTATAAAATCTCCTGAGTACAAAAGGACACAAAAACACAGGTGATCTTGGAATAATAATACAATAAATGCTAAGAAAATGCACAATAATATATAAGCAAACATGTGTAACACATAAACTCTAAACAAGAACTAAGAATAGAGTATAAACTCACATAATATATTAATCAGTAATCAATCAATGAACTTGAAAATTCGTACTAGGCATTGGATTGCTGCCTATGATTGTCGCTTCCACGCACTTTCACTTAACACTCATACTTATGCTCCACTAGTCAAGCTTATCAATTGCATTTCCATGATTCCTTACGGCAATCCTTGTGTCATTATGTGTCGTTGTACCTAGAGGAATAAGGAATGATAGAGATCCTAATGATGAAAATCTTGAATCATAATATTTGTTTGTGACTAGATTCTCATTATTCCCTCTTTCTTCTAAAAGATTCACCTGCGATCATTCAGAGAATGGTATTAATAGTTGATCAACTAACTTTCTTCCTTCGCATTCATCGAAACATTAGATCGGTGCCTAAGATTACCCCTTTCACACACTTTCACTCAATAGTCGTGTTTATGCTCCCCAAATAAAACCAAACCATCATACTAGACAGAGATTAGAACGAAAAACATAAAAGAAACAAACAACATGAGAATATAGGTAGGATTTCATATCCGATAAGGAAAGAAATCACAAGTTCTTTATCCTCTTCGATACAGCTAAGCATAAGGATCAAATCAAATTGAAATAAACGCAAGGGTAGACAAGGAACATAAGAGAAAGGATGAGAATCGAGGCATGCCTAGATACTCTTATTCATGATTTGCACCATTGGGATCTCCCTCATTCCTTGCTCCACTAAGGATAAGGACTCCTAATGACACAAGGATTGGTGTAAGGAATCATGGGAGTGCAATTCACAAGGTTGATCGTTGGCATTGGGTTTTTGCTTGATGATCAAGTAGGATGAGACATAAAACCATGCATGTAAGGGAGACATTATGTTATTTTCAATTAATCCAAGTGTAATATGAGCGTGAATTCAAGCGCTTTAATGTTTGGGATGGATATAATGAAGTGTCTTTGGTCGGAGTGTTGTTAGGTACCCCCATGCCAATTTTTCCTTATTTTGATTAAGCTGGCTCATAAAATTTGGGACTACGAGAGTTGGTAACTAGTCAACCCCTCTCTAGTTCTTGATTTGACTTTAGTTTATTCCTCTTTCTTTATTTATTTACTCATATTTAGCTTCTAGTTTCTTCTTTTTATGGAATGAAGGATTTCACACTATAAAACTGCATGAATCGAATATTTGACGCTAGTGAGCATATTATTTCAATTTGCTACCTTCTAAAGAATTTAGGTATGGGTACTTTCAAGAACTTGCAGACTTATGAAGATTCGCACTAGCAAACCTAGACTTATTGCTCACATCCTTCCTTTTCTTTCTGTTCTTTGTCTACCCTTGTGTTTAAATCTATTCAATTTCATCCTTAGGCTTAGCCATGGAAGAGAATAAAGAACTTGTGATTCTTTTCCTTATCGGATATGAAATCCTACCTATGTTCTCATTTGTTCTTTTATTTTATTCATTTCTTTCTAATCGATGTCTTATATGATGGTTTGGTTTTATTTGGCAAGCATAAATAGGAGTGTTGAGTTAAATTATGTGGGAGCAAAAATCATACGCACTAATATAATGTTTAGACAAATTCAATGAAAGAAAATTAGTTGATCGAGTATTGATATCATTCCTCAAAGGATTGCGAATGAATCTTTTGCGGGGAAAGAGGGAACGTTGAGAATCGAGACATGCCAAAATATTCTGATTTATAATTTACACCAATAAGGTCTCTATCATTCCTTGTTCCTCTATGCATGAGGACTCCTTATAACACAAGGATTGGCAAAAGGAATCATGCGAATGCAATTAAAAAGCCTAACTAGTGGCGTGGAGGTTGGCTTGATGATCAAGCAGGACAAGATGTAAATCCAAGTGTGTAAAGGAGAAATCATGTTGTTTTTCAATAAATCCAAGCATAATAAAAGTGGAAATGTAAGCGTTTTGATGTTTGGGACACATATAATGAAGTAGTCTGGGTCAGAGTGTTATTAGGTTGGTCAACATGAATTGCTCCTTATTTTAATTAAGTTGGCTCATAAAATTTAGGACTACGAGCGTGGTTAACCAATCCTTACAATAATCCTTTTGTCATCAAGAGTCCTCATGCCATGAGGAACAAGGAATGATGGAGATCCCAAATTTTATAAACCAATTTAACAGAAACAAGGGGAAATTCATGTAGGCCTACATAAGGACACTCCAAATCATATTACTTAATTATATGTATCCCAAAGATAAAAAATCTCACAATCATGATTATATTACGCTTGGATTCATTGATAAGATTATAATTTCTCCCTTATGCAAGTGGGTTTACATCTTGTCCTGCTTTATCTTAAAGTTAAGCCCCAATGCCACCAATAAAGCTTATCAATTGCATTTCCATGATTCCTTATGCCAATCCCTGTGTCATCATGTGTCGTCGTGCCTAGAGGAATAAAGAATGGCGGAGATCCTAATGATGTAAATCCTAAATGAGAATATTTGTTCATGACTCAATTCTTATCTTTCCCTCTTTCCTCTGAAAGATTCATCTAAGATCATATGGAGAATGATATCAACACTCGATAAACTAATTTTATTTCTCCAAATTCCTCTAGGCATTAGGTCGGTGTCTATGATTGCCGCTTCCATGCGCTTTCACCCAACAGTCCTGTTTGTGCTCCCTATATAAAACCAAACCAACATACTACATAGAGATTAGAAAGAAAGACACAAAATAAACAAGAAAAATGAGAATATAGGTAGGATTTCTAATCCAATATTGAAAGAAATCAAGCATAGACAAGCATAGACAAAGAACATAACTGAAAGGAAGGACGTGAGGGATAAGTCTATACTCGCTAGTTCAAGTGTTGATAAGTCAACAAGTCTCTTGAAAGAACACATAACTTGATTTCCTACAAGGTAGAAAAATGAAATATTATCCTCATTAGCTTCAAGTATTCAGTTGCGTGCAGTTTTTATTGTGCGAAAGCCCTCATTCTATAATAAGAGACTAGAAGTTAAATATGAATATATAAATAAATAAAGATTAATAAACCAAAGTCAAATTAAGAACTAGAGAGGAGTTGACTAGGCAACAACTCTCGTAGCCCTAAATTTTATGAGCCAACTTAATAAAAATAAGGGTAAATTCAAGTGCGTCTACCTAAAAACACTCCTACCCAAACTACTTCATTACATGCATATCAAACATCAAAGCACTCAAATTACGGCTTGTATTACACTTAAATTAATCGAAAGAGAGATTAGAAAGAGAGACACAAAAGAAACAAAAGAATGAGAATATTGGTAGGACTTCGGATTAGATAAGGAAAGAAATCACATGTCCTTTGGTCTCTTTCATACGGCTAAGTGTAAAGATAAAATTGAATTGATTTAAACACAAGCGTAGAGAAAGAACACAACACAAAGGAAGGAGGTGATGGATAAGTCTATGCTCACTAGCGTGAGTGTTGATAAGTCCACAAATGCTCATTAGCCTCAAGTATTCAGTTGCATGTAAGTTTTCTAGTGCGAAAGCCCTTATTCCGTAAGAAGAAAAGACTATAAGCTAAATATAAATAAATAAATAAATAAGGATTAATAAACTAAAGTCAAATCAAGAACTAGAGAATAGTTAACTGGTCAACAACTCTTGTAGTCCTAAATTTTATGAGCGGGCTTTAAAAAAAAAAAAGGAAAAATTCGTGTGGTCATTACATGCATCCCAAACATCAAAATTCTTGCATTTCCACTTATATTACACTTGGATGTATAAAAAACAACATGATTTATCCTTTATGTGCGTGGATTTATGTCTCTCTTGCTTAATCATCATGTTAAGCCCCACTGCCACCGGTCAAGCTTGTTAATTGAGTTCCCATGATTCCTTATGCCAATCCTTATGTCATCATAAGTCATCGTGCCTAGAAGAACAAGAAATGATAGAGATCCCAATGGTGCCAATCCTGAATTAAAATAGTTAGGCGAGAGTCGATTCTTAGCATTCCCCATTTTCTTTAAAAGATTTGTTTGAGAACATTCGAAGAATGATATCAATACTTGATCAACTAATTTTCTTTCTTCGCATTTGTCCAAGCCTTAGATTAATGCCTATGATTGCCGCTTCCATGTGCTTTCACTCAACACTCATGTTTACACTCGCCACATAAAATCACAAGTTTTTTTATTCTTTTTCATATGGTTAAGCTTAAGGATCAAATGGAATAGATTTAAACACAATGGTAGACAAAGAACACAAAAGAAAGGAAGGACGTGAGTGATAATTCTGGGGTCGGAGTATTATTTGGTATGACCATGCAAATTTTCCCTTATTTTTATTATGGAATCATGGGAGCACAATTGACAAGCTTGACCGATGGCATTGAGGTGTGACTTGATGATCAAGTAGCACGAGATGCGAATCTACTCACGTAACGGAAAAATTATACTGCTTTCAATTAATACAAGCTGGAATGCATGCATTTTTATGTTTAGGAGGCATATAATAAAGAGAATTAGGTCGGAGTGTTATTAGGTACGCCTAGGCGAATTTCCCTTTATTTGCATTAAGAAATTATGGGAACATAATTGACAAGCTTCAATGGTGGCATTGGAGCACGACTTGATGATCAAGTAGAACGAAACGCAAATACAAGTGCGTAATGGAGAAATCATGTTCCTTTTAATTAATCGAACTGGGAATGCACATATTTTGATGTTTGGGACGCATATAATGATTAATTTTGGCTGGAGTGTTATTAGGTAGGCCCATAGAAATTTCCCCTATTTTATTAAGTTGGCTCATAAAATTTGAGACTACGAGTGTTGTTGGCCAGTCAATTCTTCTCCAGTTCTTGATTTGACTTTAGTTTTATCATCTTTATTTATTTATTTATTCATATTTAGCTTTTAGTTTCTTCTTCTTATGGAGTAAGGGCTTTTGCACTATAAAAACTGCACGCATCCGAATATTTGAGGCTAATGAGTATATTGTTTTAGTTTTCTACCTTGCGGAGAAATAAGTTATGGGTTCTTTCAAGACCTTTGTGGAGTTATGAAGACTTGCACTAGGGAACCTAGTCAGATGGCTCACGTCCTTCATTTCTTTTGTGTTCTTTCTATACCCTTGAGTTTAAATCAACTCAATTTGATCCTTACGGTTAGCCATGGAAGAGAATAAAGAACTTGTGATTTCTTTTTTTATCAGATACGAAATTTTACCTATGTTCTTATTTCTTTACTTAGTGGAACAAGGAAGGATGGAGATCCCAATGGTGCAAATCCTGAATTGGCATATTTGGGAGTGCCCCGATTCTCATCATTCCCTCTTTTCACTAAAAGATTTATCCATGATCATTGTGAGAATAATATCCATTCGAGATCAACTAATTTTCTTTCTCCGCATTCATTGAAGTATTGGATCGGTGCCTCTGATTGTCGCTTTCCACTTGCTTTTACGCAACACTCGTATTTATGCTCCCCAAATAAGACTAAACAATCATACTAGATAGAGATTAGGAAGAGAGATACAAAAGAAACAAATAAAATGAGAATATAGGTAACATTTCAAATCCGATAAGGAAAGACACAAGTTCTTTATTGCCTTTCGTACAACTAAGCGTAAGAATCAAATCGAGTTGATTTAAACACAAGGGCAGACAAAGTACACAAGACAAAGGAAGCACCTGAATGATAAGTCTATGCTCACTAGTGTGAGTAGTGATAAGTCTACAAAGTTCTTGAAGAACCAAAAACTTGATTTCTCGCAAGGTAGAAAAGTAAAATAATATGCTAATTGGCGAAAACCCTAATTCTATATGAAGAAGAAAGTAGAAGCTACATATAAATAAATAAATAAAGAAAGATGAATAAACTAAAGTCAAATCAAGAACCGAAGATGAATTGACTGCTCAACATCTCTCTTTGTCCTAAATTTTACTACATAGTTTAACAAAAATAAGGGGAAATTTGTGAGGCCCTACCTAATAACACTCCAACACAAGTTACTTCTTTATATGCGTCCTAAACATCAAAATGCTCGCATTCCCACTAGTATTACACTTGGATTAATCGAAACCCACATGATTTCTTATTAGCGTGCTTGGATTTACATCTTATCTTTCTTGATCATCAAGCTAAGCCAAAAACTTAATGAGCTCTTTATGCAACCTATACCTAAGGCAGTGAACCTACCAATGCAGCCTAGCACTAGTGAGTATCAAGGTCGTATACCTGGAGATCGGGAGAACCTAGAGTTACTACTGTTTACTATGTTATCTAGTCTGAAATAGGGTGTGAAAGTTCTAACGTACCAGCTAATGGTTATGAGTGCAAATAAGTAAATGAAGGACAACGAACAATCAAAAGACAATTGCAAGGAAAGAAACAAACCCAAAAGGGAGCCTAAGTGATGGAATTCTAAAGATGGATTTTATGGATTGCCGATCTTGCTTACCCGTGCCTAAATCCTGAATTGAATCTCGGTTCCTCTCTCGAGCTTACCGAATTCCTAAACCTGCACTAATCTAATGGAATCTCTTCCTATTGGATTACTACAGATTAGCATTAAGTATGATTTAAAACTATTAAGAATTATTAATTCTTTATCCGGCGAGTAAATCAACCTTATCTCTAAGTGTTAACTACTAGTCCTTACTATTCAATGTCTAGTTGTAACAAGCATTTCTCAATGTCAAGAAACAACCTGATAAACAATTAATTCAACATCGCAAATTAACTGAATCAAACTTTTATTACTAAATAGCAAGAAGATTGCAAGAATGACAATTATAAAACTAACAATTAAGCATAATCCATCAACAAAGGTGAACCCCAATGGGTTCAAAAGATCTAGCTACCCATGTTCATGGTTAAAATAATTGGGGAACAAAATAAGGAAAAGAAAATTAAAGGCATGTACACCCTTCTCTTTCAAGCTGAATGAAAAACCCTAAATTTGCAAATTCGAAATCTCAAACCCTAGTTGCCTCTTGCTTGATTTGAGAACCAATTAGCGAACCTCGCCCAATCTTCAATCTATGAAGGGAATCTGATTGAAACCTTGATCCAAGTCTCTTTTTTTCTTGGTTTCAGCTCAGAAAATACTTAGAGAGAGAAAAATTAAGGTTTTGGACGTTCTAACCCTAGCCTCCTCTTTTTCTTTCCTCTCTTCGTTCTTTTAATTATTCCCCCAGTCGCCGCCAACACGGCCGTGTTCTTGGACGTGTTGGGGACACGGGCTGGTGTTCCTGGCCGTGTTACTCTCTGTGGCCGTGCTCCCTAAGAACTTCCTTTTCTTTGATGTTTTGATGCACGCAACATGGCCGTGTTGATGCCCGTGTTAGGAACACGGCCAGTGTTGAAACCAACATGGCCATGTTCAGCTTCCTGATGCTCGTACTTAGCTCGTTTCGGCAGCTTTGACGTCCAATTATGCTCCAATTCTTTCCTTTTTCATTCTTTGACTTCTTTTGGACCTAATGCACACAAACAGATGCATAGGGTGAGTGTTGATACCAATTCACATCCAAATATCCATAAAGTCGTTCTTAAAAACCCTATTTAGATGTGTGTATTTTACGCACATCAATGGGCGTGTTCCATACATTGCCTATATATAGCACTTCATTTCGAAATGGCCAAAAATTTTGCTCTCCCTTTAGTTTAGCAATTCTCTCCTCTCTTACTCTCTCACTTCTTATTTCTCATCTTGAAGGCTTTGGATATTGCGTTTGTCAAGTAAGTACCCTCCAACTTCATTTTCCATATTTTTTTTTATTTTGATATTAGTTCGAATTTATGTTTTCTTTGTGTTTCAATTTTTTTTAGTTTATTTCCTTATTTTATTATTTGGTGCATGCATTTACATTCATGTTTGTGCTTAATTTTCTTTTGTTTTCTTTAATTTAGGTTATATACCTAACTTGCTCATATTTTCCATTTTTCTTTTCTACCATTATTCATGATTGTGATTAATTCTTTATTTTCCTCTTTATTTTTATTGTTGGCAGCTAAACAATAGGCTCTATCATATATAATGGACTCTGTTGTATCTGTTTTATATTAGCATGTTGGTTTGCCTTGTGATGGATTATGGCGAAGTTAAACTCCATGTGGATGAATTGAAAATTTAATTCGTTAGCATTAGTTGGCAGTGTTGTGGATTGAATTTATTTTGCAGGGCATTGAGCGGTTTAATTTTATCAAGTTAAATTGTTCAGTTTTTCCATTTTGTGCCGTTATGCTGCCAGAATTTCGTTGATCCTCAGTACTAAACATTTCTTTTTCAGGTACCATGTCCACCAGACGAGGATCAGGAGTTTACAAGAGGAAGCGGACCGATGGTTCCTTTTCCTCTCGATCGTCAAGTGCTGCACCGACTAGCTCAAGCCAAATTAGACCACCGCAGTGCCATCGATTCCTACTTTTCCAAGGGCAGCCCACCTTTGAGCAGATATATTAATCAATGAGGCACAAAGATTTGGGAAAGGGGCATAGGATAGACTGGCCAGTACTGGAAACCGTAGTCCGCCGATATCTTGAGACGCCCCAATTTTAGCATTTCTTTGAGATAGTTGAACCAACATATAGGGAGTTGACTATGGAGTTTGCCAGCACTTCCTTTCTGCAGAGCCAGTTGCGGGACTTCCAACAACCGGATGCGATCAATTTCAGACTAGCAAAGCAGACTTTGACGATGAGTGTACAACAGTTTAGGGTACACTTAGGCTTGTGGACTGAGGAGGATGCAGTTGGAGAGGTTTATAGTCGCTGTATACACACGCCTGGTGTGTCATATCCGTAAATGTGGGCCAAGATTTCTGATGAGACTGAGGGGTACAGTGCTAGCAAGTCCAAGGCATCTAACTTGCCTGAGGGACTACGGTACTTGCATGCATTGCTAGCTAGGACCATCACTGGTAGGGGAGATAGCGGTGGTGTAGTTACCCAGCCGGACCTATTTATACTTTACAGCATGCACCAGCACCAGTCCGTCGACATGGGATACTTGTTGGCCAGACAGATTAGTGCCTTCTGCAATAACTCAAAGAAGGTATTTTCCTGTTTTGGGACTTACATTACTCAACTAGCTAGGAGCTTAGGAGTTTTTGAGGAGGCAATACCACATCTGACAGAGCTGGGGGTGATGGAGACGTTGGGACTTCCCTAATTGGTTAGTATGGGCATGGTGACTCGTAGGCAGGGTCCGCTAGGACCAGAGTATAGACTTAGGAATGCTCTCTTGGTAGCACTCAGAGAGGAGCGACCTGCCCCACGAGCCCATGGTACACAGGATGTCTCACCTTCTTTTGATATTCCGGAGTCTTCCTCCAGAAAATCTACTTCAGCTCCTTCTGGCTCTTCATAAGCTATTTTAGAAGTCTCTCCAATTGAGTTTAAAGAGCTGCAGCTTACAGTGCGGAGGTTGGCAGAGCAGTAGCAGCAGCATTTCATTCGACAAGAGGCTTTTCAGCAGGACCTTTTATAGCTGTCGGTGAGTTTCCAGAGCCGGATGATGGCTCAACAGAGGCGAGGCCATGCTTCAGGCCCTGATTTAGCAAGGAGGCAGGTTAGAGGCCTCTATGGCCAATGATATGTTTGATGATATTTTTGCTACAGACTTTGCACCTGCCTGTCCATAGAGTCGGGTTCCAGAGCAGAGCCATTTTTACATCCCTCTAGCGGATGATCCAACTGGTCCTTCCTCTTCGACTGAGCACCCTTCAACACAGCAGCCTGACGAGCCTCCTATTGAGGCTGCTCTTGCTGATCCACCAGCTCCTGCATGTGACACTACTTCCGATCCTCAGAGAGAAGCCACTCCTCCACCACAGACCAACCACCGCCCTGATATACCTGATGATGTACCTCTTTTCACCCCGGAGCTATAGTCGGGGCAGTATTATTTCTTTTTCCTTTTGCATTTCTTATATTTTGTACACTGAGGATATTGTGTCCTTCAAATGTGGGGTGGTGATATTAATATAGACTTGCTTTCTTGTTTTATTGTTTTGTATATGAAATTTAGATCCTTTTCTAGTGTATATATCGCATTTCATTTATCCCATCTCAGTTATTTATTTCTTTTTTATTCAATTTTTTGTACAATTTTGAAAATTTTTCACATTGTTTTGATGCCCTTACTGTTAACTTGCTTTTGAAATCCTGTTTATGTCCATGTGATCAGGTAAAACCGATAGTGTTGAGTTTTGCGAAAGAATGTAAGATAATTAGTTTGATTTGTGCACTAGGTTGCTTTGGTTTATTTAATTTTGTTTTGATGATTTTTGTTTGGAACTTACTTAAAAGCACACTTGTGAGAAATTGAGCCTAAATTATAAGCATACACTTTATATGCTTGTATTTATTTCTTGTTGAGAGTGCCAATTACTGTCTTTACTTTTAGAACTTGCTCGGTAATGCTTATGAGGACCACAAGAAGAGTTTAACACTTTGGTATGATAGAGGCACTTAGGTTTTTCATTCTAGCCAAATAGCCTTCATTCGTTTATGGATTTTGTAGATAACCCCTTCTTTCACCATTTTTTTATCATATTCCATTACCACTTAGTTTTATTCTGCTTTGGGTTATGATTTTGCATATGAGTTGTTTTTATTGGGAATTTTTGTCTTGGGAATAGTGTGGAATCTTGTAGCAGCTTTCTTCAATCCAAAAGAGATTCACTCTATTATGTGAATGTTCTTCCCTTATGAAAAAAAAAAGAGAAAAAAAAGAAAAAAATAAATAAGAAGAATCGAGGGAAGGGTGATGAAAAGAAAGAAAGTAAGTGAGCTAATTGTTTAATTGCTTTTGGGAGTTCACATTTTGACTTGATTCCTATTTCCCACCTTGGACTACTGTTCATTGTTTATCCCTTGTAATTATTGTGGCTTGTGTGCAGGTCATTTCTCTCATTGCAGAACACCATAGGTTCAACTCTTATCAAATTTACCTACCCCTACCTAATCCCCATTACAACCCTTATAAAGACCTCTTAACATGGTTGTTGACTCTCCATAAGTGGTAGGAGTAGGATTTAAGAGCAAGCATATAGTAAGTAAGGCAGTAGTTGATGCATTGAGCGATTAAACACTACCCTATAAACACTTTGAGTGATTTAGAGTGAATCTGGTGAAGAGTTGGTTCTAAATAATTTTGTTGAGACAGTATTTTGTGAATTATTGGCATCTTGGTTATGATACTTGAATTGATTTGCTTTGTTTCTTTTTGTTTGACTTACGCTTGTTAAGGATATGTGCAGGAGCTCTCTAGCTAGTCTGTCAGCTTAAGTGTTATTCCTTAGTGGTTTATTATCCTTATTTTACTTTTGATTGCTTGAGGACAAGCAATGAGCTAAGTGTGGGGTTATTTGATGTGCATTAAATACACACATCTAAATGAGGTTTTTAAGATTGATTTTATGGACATTTGGATGTGAATTGGTCACAACACTCACCCTATGCGTCTGTTTATATGCATTAGATCCAAAAGAAGTTAAAGAATGATAAAGGGAAGAATTGGAGCATAATTGGACGTTGAAGCTGCCAAAACAAGCTAAGTATGTGCATGAGGAAGCTGAACATGGCCATGTTGGTTTCAACACTGGCCTTGTTCCCAATATGGGCACCAACACAGCCGTGTTGGATGCATCAAACATCAAACAAAAAAATTTTTTTAGGGAGCATGGCCATAGAGAGTAACACGGGTATAAACACTAGCCCGTGTTGGGAACACGGGCATCAACATGGTCGTGTTGGCGGTGACAAGGGGAATTAATTAAAAGAACGAAGAGAGGAGAGAAAAGAAAAGAGCAGGGGAGAATGTCCCAAACCCTCTCCCTAAGGGTTTTCTGAGCTGGAACCAAGGGAAAAGGAGACTTGGATCAAGTTTTCAATCGAATTCCCTTCAAAGATTAAAGATTGGGCGCGGTTCGTTGATTGGTTTTCAAATCGAGCAAGAGGAACAAGAATCGATTCAATTCTAGCAAGAGGAATTGGGGCTGTTTGCTCTCATCCAAGGGTGTAATCGGGTTTCTCTACCTTTACTCATTGTTGTAATTGAATTCTAATTAGGCTAAAATACATGTGTGCCCGCCCAAAATAAGCCATAGAACTCTAATTTATGTAAGTCATATAGATGGGCCTCATAATATAAGCCAAGATAGACCTATAGTCTTCATATGCTCCAATTCAGCTTCTTTAGTCTTTTTAAGCCAAATTAGATTCTTCAAGCCCAATAAAGTGAATTAGATTAATGAACATTGAACTTAAATCCAATTACTTGTCATAAGCACAAATGTCTTGGATAAGCTCATTAACTTGGAATTTGAATTAGACAAGGACTCTTAATTGAATTAGGATTCCTAATTGAATTAAGATTCATTTCTTTGCTTGATCTCCTAATATCATTAGGACTCCCTACTAGATTAGGATTGCTAGTTGATTTAGAACTCCTTATTGGATTAGGCTTCTTTAAGCTAGTAGGATTTGCATCATCAAGACTCCTTGTTGGAATAAGATTCGTTGTGCTAGTTTGGTTTATATCATAAATCCACCCACGTAAGAGAGAAATCATGCTGCCTTTTATTAATCCAAGTAGGAATGAGCACAGTTTTTATTTTTGGGAGGCATATAATGAAGTAAATTAGGCCAGATTGTTCCATAAGGAGAAGAATCTACAAGCTAAATATGAATAGATAAAAAACTAAAGATGAATAAAGCAAAGTCAAATCAAGAATTGGAGAGGAGCAAACTGGTCAATAACTCTCGTAATCCTAGATTTTATGAGCCAACTTAACGAAAATAAGAACAAATTCACATGGGCCTACTAATAACACGTTGGCCAAAATTACTTCATTATATGTGTCCCAAACATCAAAACATGTGCATTCCTGCTTGGATTAATTGAAAGCAACATGGTTTCTCTCTTATGCTCGTGGATTTGGGTCTCGGCTTGCTTGATCATCAAGTCAGGCCCAATGCCATAAGTCAAGCTTGTCAATTGCGTTTCCATGATTCCTTACACCAATCCTTGTGTCATCAGGTGTCCTTGTGCCTAGAGGGACAAGGAATGATGGAGATCTTAATGGTGCAAATCCTAAATCATAATATTTAGGCGTGCCTCGATTCTCGGTATTCTTTTTCCTCTAAAAGATTTATCTGCGATCATTCTGAGAATGATATCATACTCTATCAACTAATTTTCTATCTTCACATTTGTCCAATCATTGAATTAGTGCGTATGATTGCTGCTTCCACGCGCTTTAACTCAACACTCGCATTTATACTGTCAAATAAAACCAAACCATCATACTAGACATAGATTAGAAAGAGACGAACAAAAGAAACTAACAAATGAGAATATAGGTAGGATTTCATATCTGATAAGGAGAAAATCCCATGTTTTTTATTCTCTTTCATGGCTAAGCGTAAAGGTCAAGTCGAATTGATTTAAACACAAGGGTAAATAAAGAACACAAAAGAAAGGAAGGACGTGAACGATAAGTATAGGTTCACTAGTGCAGTTCTTCATAAGTTCGCAAAGGTCTTGGAAGAACCCATAACTTATTTCTCCGCAAGATAGAAAACTAAAATAATATGCTCACTAGCCTAAAATATTCGGCTACATGCAGTATTCATAGTGCAAAAGAGGAAGAAACTAAAGTCATTCCATAAGAGGAAGAAACTAGAAGCTAAATATGAATAAATAAATAAACAAAGTTGAATAAACTAAAGTCAAATAAAGAATCAGAGAAGAGTTGATTAGCCAACAACTCTTGTAGCGTCAACCCGTATGAGCCAAATTAATAAAAATAAGAGAAAATTCCTTTAGGTGTACCTAATAAACTTCATTATGTGTCTCCTAAACATCAAAATGCGTGCGCATGTATTAATCAAAAGCAACATAATTTCTCCTTTACGTGTGTGGATCTACGTCTCAACATAATCATCAAGTCACGCCTCAATGCAACCAATCAAGTTTGTCAATTTCGTTACCATAATTCTTTAATGAAAACAAGGGGAAATTTGTGTCGCCGTACCTAATAACACTCTAGTGGAAGACTTATCTCTCATGTCCTTCCTTTATTTTGTGTCTTTCATCCACCTTTATGTTTAGATCAACTCGATTTAATCCTTAAGCTTAGCCATATGGAAGAGAACAAAGAACTTATAAATTATTTCCTTAGTAGATACAAAATCCTACCTATGTTCTTATTTTGTGCCTCTCCTTCTAATATTTGTCTATCATGATGGTTTGGTTTTATTTAGGGTGCATAAACATGAGTGCTGAGTTAAAACGAGTGAGACTAACAATTATAGGCATGGATCCAATGCTTGAAGAAATGCGAAGGAAGAAAATTAGTTGATCGAGTATTAATATAATTCTCCAAATGATCGTGAATGAATCTTCTAGAGGAAAGAGGGAACAACGAGAATCAAGGCATGCCCAAATATTTTGATTTAGGAATTGCACCATTAGGATCTCCATCATTCCTTGTTTCTTTAGGCACAAGGATTCCTGGACACAAAGATTGGTGTAAGGAGTCATGGGAATGCAATTGACAAACTTGACCGATAGCATTGGGGCTTAGCTTGATGGTCAAGTAGGACGAGATGTAAATCCATGCGCGTAAGGAAGAAATCATGTAGTTTTCGGTTAATCCAAGGGTAATACAAGCAGGAATTCGAGCATTTTGATGTTTGGGATGCATATAATAAAGTGATTTAGGTCGAAGTGTTATTAGGTACGCCCACATGAATTTCCCCTTATTTTAGATAAGCTAGCTCATAAAATTTGGGACTACGAGACTTGTTGCCCTATTAACTCCTCTTTAATTTTTAATTTGACTTTAGTTTATTCATCATTCTTTATTTATTTATTCATATTTAGCTTACCGTTTCTTCTTCTTATAGAATGATGGCTTTCGCATTATAAGTACCGCATGCAACTAAATACTTGGGGCTAGTGAGCATGTTATTTTTCTTTTCTATATTGTGGGAAATCAAGTTAAGGGTTCTTTCAAGAACTTTCGGGATTTATCTAGACTCCTACTACCGAACATAGACTTATCGCTCATGCCCTTCCTTCGTTTTCCATTATATGTCTACCCTTAGGTTTAAATCAACTGGATTTGATCCTTATGCTTAGCTGTACAGAAGAAAACAAATAACTTGCAATTTCTTTCCTTATCGGATCCAAAATCCTACCTATGTTATCATTTTTTACCTTTTCTTTTCGTCTTTTTCTAATCTCTGTCTAGTACGATGGTTTGGTTTCATTTGGCAAGCGTAAACACAAGTGTTAAGTAAAAGCCCGTGAAAGCAGCATCATAAGCATTAATCCAATGCTTGGACAATGTAAAGAAAGAAATTTAGTTGACCGAGTATTGATATCAATCTCTGAATGATCACAGATGATTCTTTTGGAGAAAAAAGTGAACGCCAAGAATTGAGGCACACTCAATTATTCCAATTCAAGATTTGTAGCATTGGGATCCCCATCATTCTTTTTTCTTGTAGGCACGAGGACTCCAGATGACACAAGGATTGGCATAAGAAATCATGGGAACATAATTGACAAGCTTGACTAGTGGCAATGGGGCTTAGCTTGATGACTAAGTAGGATGAGACGTAAATCCACACGTATAAGGGAGAAATGATATTGTTTGTAACTAATCCAAGTGTAATACAAGTGCGAATTCGAGCATTTTGATGTTTATGATGCATATGATGAAGTAATTTGGATCGAGGTGTTATTAGGTTTGCCCATGCGAATTTTCCCTTGTTTTCATTATGCTAGCTGATAAAATTTGGGACTACGAGAGTTGTTGTCAAGTCAACTCCTCTTTAATTCTTGACTTGTCTTTAATTTATTCATCTTTCATTATTTATTTATTCATATTGGGCTTCTAGTTTCATCTTCTTATGGAATGAAGGCTTTCGAACTAGAAAAACCATATGCAACGGAATACTTGAGGCAGGTTAGCATATTATTTTAGTTTCTACCTTTTGGAAAATCAAGTTATGGGTTCTTTTAATAACTTTGTAGACTTATCTAAACTTGCACTAGCAATCATAGACTTATCGCTCACATCTTCTCATTCTTTTGTGTTCTTTGTCTACCCTTGTATTTAAATCAATTCAATTTGATCCTGATTGTTAGCTGTATGGAAAAGAATAAAGAACTTGTGATTTATTTTCTTATCAGATCAAAAATCCTAACTATAATCTTCTTTTGTCCGTTTCTTTTGTGCCTCTCTTTCTAGTTTTTGTAGAACTTAGAATTCCTATATCACACTCTATATGAAGTCCATTCAAAGGACCTTAGAATTCCTATATCTAAGGTTTGACAACATGGATGAAAGACTTGAGTGAGTGGAGTCCGATTCTTAAAGAGGGTAGCCGAGGCGCTGGAACAATAATCAAAGGAGGTCAAGGCATACGTATCATGATGATTACTATAAGGATGACTATGAAGAAGAGGAGCAAAGTTCCAACTTGGATTGGGATAGATTTAGGAGAGGTTATGGAGGAAGAGATGAAAGAGGACCTAGAAGGCAAGATGGACACTTATCGAAATAAAAATCCCTTCATTTCAAGGCAGGAATAACCCTGAGCTTTATTTTGAATACGAGAAGAAGGTTGAACTACTATTTGATTGCCATGATTATTCTGAAGAGAAGAAGGTGAAGCTAGCTCTGTTTGAGTTCACTGATTATGGTTTGGTGGGACCAACTTGTGCTTTCAAGGTGAAGTAATAGTGAAGGGCTGATTTCAACATAGGAGGAGATGAAGAGGGTCATGAAATAGAGGTTTATTCCTTCTCACTGTTATAGAGAATTATATATGAAATTACAAAGTCTTATGTAGAGATCTAAGAGTGTGGAGGACTACCACAAAGAGATGGAAATAACATGATAAAGGCTAATGTAAAAAAGGATCGAGAGCCTACTATGGCTCAGTTTTTTCAAGGCTTAAACCAACATATTATTGATGTGATTGAATTACACCATTATATAGAACTTGAGGATATGGTACATATGACCACTAAAGTGGAGAGGCAACTCAAGAATCGAAGCAACTCCAACATATTCCATTTGGCTTCTATATCCACATGGAAACCGAATTAGAAGAAGAAAGAAATCAAGGAGAGGCCGAGATATGAGAAGCTAAAAGACTTAAGGGAGTCCAATGGTAAAGCTCCAACTAAGATCGAAACACTTAACTTAAGAACAAGGGATATCAAATGTTTTCGGTGCTTGGGAATAGGACATATTGCTTCTCAATCTCCTAATAAAAGAGCTTTGATTCTGATGAATGATGCTATAGTGAAGACTAAGAGTAAGGAAGAGGATCACATGCCGCTACTTGAGGATTCAAGTGATATTGAGATGCCTATAAGTGGTGAGATGTTGGTGGCACAAAGAGCCTTGAGTTCACATGCCAAAGTAGATGAGGTATAATGTGATAATATTTTTCATACTAGATGCCATGTTAATAACAAAGAACCAACCTTCAAGACTTAACTCATGATCCAAGCACAAGCATAGAGCAGAAGCCTACACCAAGCTCAATGGATCCTTTACACATTCAATGTGGACCAATTACAACATCTAAGGCCAAACGCATAAAGGAAGCTCGTAATGGACTCATTCAACAGATTTGGGGTAAGGATATATTAACCCATGAAGAGTTTCATTTAATTAATGCTCCTAGCCTTGTTAATATTCAATATGATGGGCTTGAAGAAACCAAGCATAGGCCAAATATGTGTGCACAAGGAGGGGCCTAGTACTTGAAGAGGAAGCAAGGGAAACACCACTTTAGCTTCGTATTTAGCTATAGGGGCGTGCTTCTTCAAATAGGAAGCATGGGAGGCACATTTTGGCTTCCTCTTTTGGCAAATTAGTGTGTTCTTCATTAGGGAATAAGGAGGCAGCCGCACACTTCATTGTTTAGAAAGTTTTGCTTGATTGTTTAGGCAATTCTTATTTAGTAAAGATTGACTATTCCTTATTCTATTATTTAGGAAACTCTTATATAGTTTATCTTTTAGACAATTCCTAATTAGTTTATTTCCTCTATGCTCTTTACGAATTAGATTTATTTCTTTCACTATATAAACTAAGTGTACACATATTATTTAATATTAATGAATATTTTGAGTTAAAGCAAATCAAATATTTTGTTGGTTTTATTTGGGGAGCATAAACATAAGTGTTGAGTGAAAAAGCGCATGGAAGCGGCAATTATAGCCACTGATCCAATACTTGGATAAATATAATGAAGAAAGAAAATTAGTTGATCATGTATTGATATCATTCTCTGAATGATCATATATAAATCTTCTAGATAAAAAAGGAAATAGGCATGCATAATATTTTGATTCAAGATTTGCACCATTAGAATCTCCATCATTCCTTATTCCTCTAGGCACGATGACTTCTAATGAGACAAGGATTAGTGTGAAGAATCATAGGAACTCAATTCACAAGCTTTACTTGTGGCATTGGCGCTTAGCTTGATGATCAAGCAAGATGAGATGTAAATTCACTCGCGTAATAGAGAAATCATACTATTTTTTATTCATCCAAGCATAATACAAATGTCCATGCAAGCATTTTTTATGTTCGGGATGCATATTATGAAGTAATTTAGGTTGGAGTATTATTAGGTAAGCCCATGCGAATTTTACTTTATTTTTATTAAGCTGGCTCACCTACAAGAGTGGTTGACTAGCCAACTACTCTTTCGTACTATAAACATCACATGTAACTGAATACTTAAGGTTAGTCAGCATGTTATTTGAGTTTTCTACCTTGTAGAAAATCAAGATATGGGTATTTTCAAGAACTTTACAGACTTATCAAGACTCACTCTCACGAACATAGACTTAACGCTTATGTCCTTCCTTTCTTTTGTGTTCTTTATCGACCCTTGCATTTAAGTAAATTTGATTTTATCATTTCACTTTTCCATATGGAAGAGAACAAAGAAGTCGTGATTTCTTTCCTTATCAGATCCAAAATCCCACCTATGTTCTCACTTTATTTGTTTCTTTTATTCCACTCTATCTAATCTCTGTCTAGTTTGATGGTTTGGTTATACTTAGCGAGCATTAATACGAGTGTTGATTGAAAGCACATGGAAGAGGCAATCATGGGCACTAATACAATGCTTGGACAAATACAAAGAAATGAAATTAGTTGATCTAATATTGATATTATTCTCAGAATGAGCGTGGACGAGTCATTTGGAAGAAACAGAGAACATCGAGAATCGAGGCAACCCCCAATATTCTAATTCAGGATTTGTACCATTGGAATCTCCATCACTCTATGTTCCTCTAGGCACGAGAACTCCTGATGACACAAGGATGGCATAAGGAATCTTGGGAATGCAATTGATAAACTTTACCGGTGGCATTGGGGCATGACGTGATGATCTAGCAGGACGAGACACAAATCCACACGCGTAAGGGAGAAATCTAAGTGAGACGCATATAATTATGTAATTTAGGCTAGGTTTTATTAGGTATACCCACGCCAATTTTCCCTAGTTTTCGTTATTTTGGCTTAAAAAATTTGGGACTATGAGATTTTTTTACTAGTCAACTCCTCTTTCTATAATATGATAGTTTGGCTTTCTTTAGGGAGCATAAGCTCCACTATTGAGAGAAAGTGCATGGAAGCAACAATTATAGGCACCAATCCAATGCTTCGACAAATACGAGGAAATAAAATTAATAAATCGAGTATTGTTTTCATTCTCCAAATGATCGTTGACGCATCTTCTAGAGGAAAGAGGGAACAATGAGAATCGATGCACTCCCCAATATTTTGATTTAAGATTTGCACCATTGTGATCTCTATCATTCTCTGTTCCTCTAGGCACGAGGACTCCTAATAACACAAGGATTGATACGAACCAAACTAGCACAATGAATCCTACTCCAACAAGGAGTCTTGATGATGCAAATCCTACTAGCTCAAGTAATCCTAATCCATAAGGTGTCCTGACTCAACTAGGAATCCTAATCCTGTAAGGATTCCTGATGATATTAGAAGTTCAACCAACAAAAGGAATCCTAATTCAACTAGGAGTCCTAGATTGATTCAAATTACAAGTCAATGAGCTTATCCAAGATATTTGGGCTAAAGACACATCAAGGCTTGAAGAATTGGATTTAATTTCAAGGCTCATTAATCTAATTCAGTTTATTAGACTTGAATGAATCTAATTGGGCTTCAAAAGACCAAAAAACCTAAATTGGAGCATATGAAGACTTGGGGCCTAACTTGGCCTATGTTATGAGACCCATCTATATGACTTATAGAAATTAGGGTTTCATGACATATTTTAGGTGCCCACACATGTATTTTAACCTAATTAGGACTTTGTTTAAGTTATCTCTTTTAGTTAGGAAGGCTATCTTTATCCTAGATGAGATGTAAATCCTTATTAGTTAAGATTTAGTGTAACCCCTGCATTTTCTCATTATCCATGTTATGTGCATTTACATTTAATCATTGGGCATATGATGGTATATCAATGATATTTTTATTTTATGAGAACATATATATATTAATTATAAGTAGAGAATAAGAAGCATGATATTAGATTATTAATTTAGATAAGTTGATTAAGTACTTGGGTTATGTGTATTAAGCCTTAAGACTTAATTGAACCAATAGTTGAAGGTTGGGTAAATAGATTGGACTTAAAAGATACAATTAAAAGTTAGTACCTATATATGGTTAGTAAGAATTGATTTAGGGTGATAAAAATAGTTTAGTAGGTGGTGGCATTAAGAGAGGAATATTGGAAATTGGAACCATGAGTAAGCTCATTTTACCTCTTCATTTCTCTAAAATTCGTACATGGCCAAAAACACAAAATTTGGAATAAGAGAGAGGAGTGGAATACCTAGAAAAACTTAAGATTAAGATAGGATTTTGCCAACTATTGAAGGAGCCAAGCTAAAGCTGAAATTGGTAAGTTGTTACTTGAGTGTTATTAATTTGTCATTAGGGTTCTTGATTACAAATTGGAAAAACTTCATTTGATGCTCTCATTGATTAATTAAAGGTCTAATTATCATGAATTAGTAGAGTATTGAATGATTGCATAAAGATTAAGCTTGATTTAAGTTTAAGTATGTTAAGATAGAAAACTGTCAAAATTCCAGCAACCTTGATGTTCTGTATTTTAGGCATAACATGGGTTATATAAGTCCAAATTAAGCTTAATTGGTGTCTATGGAAAGTTTAAAGAGTCCTCTATAACTTTGTAGTTTTGTGATTTTGCTATTTTTGCCGTTTTGGTTGCTTAAATGGAGCAAACAGATTGCTGCTCGGGTACAACTAGCTGTATGACCCTTGCTCAGTAATTTGAAAATAATTAAATCTATAGAAGTCGGAATTGAGTAATTCTTCTTGGAGATGAAACTAGACGCATAAATGGATATGTCTATTTAATATGAGAGTTTTGTATTAAGCCAATTTTTCCCAGCAATAAATATACCTTGGTACTAAATTCTGTCTAGAAAACAGAAATGTTGGAGATTAGTTTTATGCAATTTATTGATGTTAATTTGAGTTAAATTGGTATTTAACTAGATGGGAAATGTTTATAGGATATTAAAACAGTAATTGAGAGTCTTAGAGGAAGAGTTAGACCTATGAATTAGAGAGGGGATGATCTTGTAATGCATTAGAACTCGCATTTACATGAATATTTGTAATATGCATGAAATGTGAATTGATGAATGTGTTGACAGTACTCAAAGGCCCCGGAAAGGAAGTTGTGGAGAAAGGAGGTTCTTATATGGTAAAGGAATAAGTATATTTTGAGTAAGTAAATAGTTAATATTTGCTATGTTCATATATTTAATCAAATGTTCCGCAAATGGTTGCGTTTACTTAATATTGTTTATGTTTGAATGACTGAGATGGAAATGATTGGTGTTGAGTGGAACAATTGTTATTGCTGAAATATGATATAAGTGAAATGATTGAATTGTGATGTTAAGTGCATATGTGCATGTGAATGATGGATTCCCCTCTGAAAAAAAAAGATATATATATAAAGCCTTGGGAGGCTAAAGCCTAGAGAGGCTATAAAAGTGTATAATGTGAGATGAGGCGGAGCAGCTTACGTGTATGATATGTGAGGATGAGGCGGAGCAGCACATTAAAGGGGATCCACAAGCCGTGAGAACTGACCATAATTGTTGAATTGTATTTCTTCTATGATGGTTGTAATGAATTGAGTAGAATGGTATGACTTTATACCTAAACTATGAATATCATGGAAAGTTATGTGATTGGGTGGAAATTGTATTAAGTGTATGTGATATAGATTATGTTGATTATTTATTTCATCGAAATGGAGGCTCACCCCTCTCCAAAATTTTTCTTTTCAGGTTTGTAAATAGTAGTGCATTTGTTGGTTGTATGCGAAGTCTAGCTTTTAGCAGTTCTGTCAAGTTGGGCCAGTTTTGTGAAGTCTCCTCCTGATGCATTTTTGTATGCAGTTATGTGATATATATGGAAGTATGCCTTATAAGGCATAAGAAGATGTTTGTAATACTTGTTAAATGATGTTTAAGTATAATCATATGTTTATATGTTAATAACCTTGTGTCTAGATTCTTAACAACCTACATATTGACCTATCTACCTGTAGTATATATTCTACGACGCTTGTATGCTTCCTGGCTAATGTTTATTGGTTAACATGTGATGGGGGTGTTACATTTTAGTGGTATCAGAGCAGGGATTAGATTCATTGGGAGTAGATTCATGTTGCACATCATTAAGCATATGATATATGTTCTTTGAACTTGACTGAATATTTGCATTTCATATATATAGATGGAGAGACAAGGAGAACACGCAACTGGCCCAGATAAGTCATTAGAGTCTGTGCATGGTCATGAAAATGCATCTGAACATGATCAACATGATGAGCATGAGCTACATTCTGAAAATGCTGCACAATCGAATGTACAAAATGTTATGGAACAGTTTATGGATTTTCTGATGCAACGGGCAGCTCAACAACAAGCACCGGCGCCTCAGACTCAACAACAAAAGGCTGTGATAGATAAGAATTATGAAAGAGTTAGGAAACAAGGTGCTGAAATGACATGTTTCTATCAACACAGTTTGGTTGCCCACAACACGCCCATGTTGACAAGCACGGGTGCGCATACGAGGCATGCCGAGCACCAAAACCATGCTGAAACTCAGAATTCATTTTTAGCGTTGTTTCACATGCAATTTTCTACAATTTTCAATAGACAAACATTCAAGTTACCTTCCATATATCTCTAAACACTCACATGGCATATAAAACTCAAAATTTAAATGAAGATGAAGACTAAACTAGAAAAATAATGTTCCAAAACCAGTAATCAAAATATCCAAAAACACAAAATAGAAGTTGGGGTGCCTCCCAAAAGTGCTTTTTTTTTCCCCGAGTCATTTAGGTAAACTCATAATGCTTGAGCTATTGTTATTGATGCAATACAAGATTGACTCGCTCCTCAAGCTCCAAAGAATCACCATAATAATGCTTCAACCTATGCCGATTGACCTTGAAGTTTTCCTTCTTTAGAGGGTGCAACTCCACTGTGCCTGTTGCAATGCTTATGCAACTACAACTAACGCAGTGCACCTAACGATGCAGCCTAGCACAATGGCAAGTATTAAAAGTATCGTATCTCTCGGGTAAGTGAAATCCTAGAGTTACTACTCGATCCTTGTTATCTAGCCTAAAACTAATAACAAAGGTTTTTAGATTTACTAATGACTAAAAGCTAAATTCTAAATGTAATGTGAGAATGAAAGAGAAAAAGAAATAATCAAGACAATAAAGCAAATCCAAAGAGGACCTAGACTAGTTGGCAACCGAACAAAGGATAACAGATTGTTGAGTCCGATTATGCAACCCATGGACGGATTTTAAACTAAATTCGGTTTCCCTCTCGAGAAACTTAATTCCTAAACCTAAGAACCTAAAGTTAGAATCTCTTCTTAACGATTAATTATTAAGTTAGTCTTAAGCTTTAATCCACCTCTATTAAGCTTTGTTAATTCTTAATCCGGTAAATTAATTGACCTTTTCTCTAAGTGAAAATTAACTTGTTTTTACAATTAAATTTCCAAATTCAATTAGAATTTCTCAATTACTAAAAGAATTCTATGAACAGTAATCAACACATTCAATGTAAAGAAGACTGGATTTTTATTATTAATTACAAAAAGAATACAAGAAAAGGAAGCTCAAACAATCTTAACAATTCAGTACAAAAGCCAACATAGCAAGGAACCCCAATGGGTTCAATCAATCTGGCTACACATATTCATGTTAAAAATAAATAAAAATTCAATTACAATGAAAAAATGAAGAAATTGAAACATGTACACCCTTTCCCCTAGGATTGGATGAATAGCTCAAAGCCTTGATCTACAATGCAAATGATCTCCAAAATGCTTCTTGAATTACTCCAAAACTCCTCTTCAATTAAATCCCAAGAGTCATGAATCTGACATCAAAAGGTGGAATCAGTCTCCTGGAAGCTGCTTTGGAATGTCTGAAATGCGTCTAAAGAAATTACAGAGAAAGATAAAAAGTCAAAATTGCATAAACTTTTCTCTTTACTGGCTCGTTCAATTTTATACTATGCGCTAACACGGGCCTTGTCCAGGCCATATTGGTCTCTAAATGACGAAATGAATTGAATCTAGCAAGGGCGTGAAACACGGGCCATGCTCTGGAGCGTGTTATTCTCGGAAATCGTGTTGCTTCAAAGTGCTTAAGCTACACAGCCTGGGAATTTCTACACGGGCTGTGCTGGCACGGCCTGAGCACGAGCCATGAAAGTCAACCTAAGGTCAAATGCTTCTGATTATGTACGTTTTCGCCCAGAATTGATTTAAAATTGCTCGAACACTGATGATGGACCTGTAACAACCCCTGGAATACAAACGGGTACAAAACACGTTTTATCTTGGAATAAAAACATAATAAATACTCAGAAAATGCACAATAATATGCAAAAAAACATGTATAAAACTATGCACATCAAATCACCTCGCACTTAAGCTTTTGCTTGTCCTCAAGCAATTAACAACTCAACTCACAAAAATGCAGTCAGTAAGTCCTCAAAGTTCATGGCCCTAGGCCATAACAAATAGCATTCAACACATCTCAAAAGAAACTCAATTGTAAGTCAACTTGCAGATTATTAACAAAGAATGGAGATAATATTATTGCATGAATAACTTAAACAACAACTCAATAACAAACATCAAATGCCAATGCCTCACATGGATCATTCAAGTCACTCAAAGCGTATATAAGGTGAAAAATAAATCCCTCAAAGCCAATCCACAAAATTCGCTTATCATAAGCTTGCTCATAAGTCCTATCTCCGCTACTATGAATAAATGAATACCAAAATCAAATGGTCCCTAACCATAAAATGACACTTTTCCCAATTAAGAACTAGGTTAGCATCCACACAACGCTCAAGCATGCGTTCTAGATTATGTAAACAGTGAGTAAAGGAGTTACCAAATATAGAAAAATCATCCATAAAGACCTCCATGGATTCCTCAATCATATTGTGCAAGATCACCATCATACACCTTTGAGAAGTCGCAGGTGCATTGCACATTCCAAATGGCATCCTCCTATAAGCAAACGTACTATACGGGCAAGTTAAGGTTGTCTTCTCTTGGTTCTCACATGCAATGGGAATTTGGAAGTAACCCAAAAAACCATCTAGGAAATAATAAAATATATGCCTAGACAACCTTTCCAACATTTGGTCAATAAAAGAAATGGGAAAATGGTCCTTTCGAGTGGCATCATTTAGCCTCTTGTAATCTATACATACTCGAAAGCTCATTACCGTTCTAGTCGGTATAAGCTCATCCTTCTCATTTTTAACCATAGTCATACCTCCCTTCTTGGGAACCACGTGCACAGGACTAACCTAGGAACTATCAAATATAGGGGAAATCAAACCTTCATCAAGAAGTTTAATTACCTCCTTTTTAACCACTTCCTTCATGTTCGAGTTCAGTCTGCACTGTGGTTGCACCAGTGGCTTATAACTATCCACTATAAGGATCTTGTGTAAGTAGTAGCTAGGACTAATCCTAGGAATGTCAGCAATTTCCCAAGCAAACACCTTCTGGTACTTCCTAAAAGAGGCCAAAGTCATCTCCCTCTCCTCAAGTGTCAAGTCCGCCGCTCGAATGGCAGGCAACCTATTGTCCTCATCCAGATATGCATAGTTGAGATGCTTTGGTAGCTCTTTCGACTCAAGGACTGGTGGTTCCTTGATATGCATAGTTTTACACATATTTGCTTACATATTATTGTGCATTTTCTTAGCATCTATTATGTTTTTATTCCAAGATCACTCGGGTTTTGTGTCCTTTTATATTTCAGGAGATTTTATATGTCCATCATTAGTGATTGAGCAATTTTAGACCAATTTTGGGTGAAAATGGATGTAATCAGAAGCGTTTGACCTTAGGTTGACGTTTGGGAAGTCAACACGGCCCGTGCTACAGCCCGTATAGAAAATCCAAGGCTGTGTAGCTTAAGCACCTTAAAGCAACACGATTCCCGAGGGTAACACGCCCTAGAGCACGACCCTTATTGGTTAACACAGGCCAGAACACGCTCACGCTAGGATCAAGAGCACGGCCATGTCTGTGACACGGGTCAGAAGACACCCTTGCATGATTTAGTTCATTCTGCCATTTGGAGACCAACACGGCCCGAACATGGGCCAAAACATGCCCGTATTTGCTTATAGTATAAATTGAACGAGTCAAAAAGAGAAAAGAGAGTTCTGGATCGGCAATTTTTTACTCTTCATCTTCCTTTATAATTTTGTTAGATGCATTTCATGCATTTTTAAAGCGGCTGAAAAGGAACTGATTCCACCTTTTAACGTCAGATTCATGATTTTGGGATTCAATTGAAGATTGAAGAGGAGTTTTGGAGCAAATCAAGAGGCAATTCTGGAGAGCAACTGCAGTGTATATCAAGACTTTGAGTTGTTCATCCAATTCTAGGAAAAAAGGTGTATATGTTTTAATTTATTTATTCTTTCATTGTAATTGAATTCATATTTGTTTTAGACATGCACATATGTAGCTAGATTGATTGAACCCATTGGGCTTCCTTGCTATGTTGGCTTTGTACTGAATTGTAAGGTTGTTTGAGTTTCCTTTCTTGTATTCTTTTGTAATTAATAATATAAATCCAGTTTTCGTTACATTGATTGTATTGATTACTATTCATATAATTCTTTTAACAATTGAATTCTGATTCAGTTTGGAAATTTAATTGCAAGACAGGTTAATTTTCACTTAGAGGTAAGGTTAATTAATTTGTCGGATTAAGAATTAACAAAGCTTAATTAGAGGTGGATTAAAGCTTAATACTAACTTAATCATCAATCTTTTGGAAGAGATTCCAACTTTAGATTCTTAGGTTAAGGAATTTGGTTGTCTCGAGAACAAAACCGAATTCAGTTTAGAATCCGTCAACGTGTAGCATAATCGGACTCAACAATCTGTTATCCTTTGTTTGATTGCCAACTAGTCTATGTCCTCTTTGGATCCGCTTTCTTGTCTTGATTATTCTCTTTGTTCATTTATTCTCGCACTATATTTAGAGTTCAACTTTTAGTCATTAGTAAATTTAGAAACCTCCGTTATTAATTTTAGGCTAGATAACAAGGAAGAAAGTAGTAACTCTAAGATTTCACATTCTTGAGGGATACAATATTTTGATACTTGCTGTTGTGCTAGGCTGCATCGATAAGGTCACTCCTTTAGTTGTAGTTGCATAAGCATCGCATCAAGTTTTTGGCGCCATTACTGGGGACTTTGTTTGAATACTATAGTGAACTTTGCTATTTGTTACTTTAGTAATTTTTCTTTTATGTTTTTGTCATTACTTTGCATTTAGTTATTCATTCATTTATTTGTTTGGGTTTTTGCTGCCTTGTTCATTTCAGGTAGTTTATGACCAGGAGTTCTAATCCTGCACTAGTAGACCCTCTGCTCGAATTAGAGCGATCCCTCAGGTAGCTAAGGAAGCAATTAGACATGGAGGAGGAGCATATTGAGATTCATGTCCATACACTAGTAAATATGGGAGAGGGCAACAATAACATCGTTGAAGCAAAAAGGACGATGTACAACTTTACTAAACCTTCCCTGGAGGGGACACACACTAGTGTATTGAGGCCACCTGTTGGAGTAAGTAATTTTGAAATTAAGCCAAATGTCATTCAGATGGTGCAACAGAGTGTACAGTTTGGGGGGCTTGCCTAGTGAAGATCCTAATGCCCACATCACGAACTTCTTAGAGATTTATGATACCTTTAAGATAAATGGAACTACCGATGATACCATTTGGTTTAGGCTATTTCCATTTTCCTCGAGGGATAGAGCAAAGAGATGGCTACAGTCCCTACCAGCCAACACCATCACCACCTGGAGTTCTTTGGCTGAGAAATTTCTTTATAAGTACTTCCCTCCTGCTAAGACTGCAAAGATGTGTACCGATATTTCTTCTTTTATGCACTTTGATGATGAGAGCATGTATGATGCATGGGAGAGATACAAGGACTTGTTGAGATGTCGCCCACACCACGGTTTGCCATTATGGATGCAGGTGCAGACTTTTTACAATGGATTGAACTCAGCTACGAGGCAGATGGTAGATGTAGCTGCAGGTGGGGCCATCAATTGTAAGACGCCAGAGCAGGCCTAAAACTTAATTGAGGAGATGGCCATGAACACATATCAATGGCAGTCTTCTAAGAGTAGGCCAAGATGGCAAGGGGTGGGGAACCAGGTAGATTTTACATCAGCCTTGGCATCTCAGGTGGAGCTTTTGGCCAAGAAGATCGACCCGACTCAGGATGCCGATCCATGCGCACCTGACTTTGTCGAAGTTTTATTGTCAGGCTCGCACTATAACGTTGTAAACTGTAATGTGGGAGATATGTTTGCTTCTTTTTCATCTTCTTCTGTTGACCTTGAACAGGTTGATTATATGGGAAATACGCCCAGGCAGCAGAATAACCCGTACAACAATACATACAACCCAAGGTGAAGAAACTATCCCAACTTCGGGTGGTGAAATAACAACTCCCAAGGTCCACTAGGATTCAGCGGTTACACCAGCAGTAATCCCAACACCAGACTGTTCTCCCTCAACTACCTCAGAACCAGGAGAAAAAGCCCAATTTAGAGGAGTTGATGATGAAGTTCGTGTCCACTTCAAAGAATAGGTTTCAGCAGATGGACACAGCTCTTAGAAATCAGCAAGCCTCCATACAAAATTTGGAGGATCAAATAGGCTAGATTTCTAAGATGCTGGCTAAGAGACAGCCAGGGACGCTTCTCAGTACCACAGAGTCAAACTCGAGGGAGCCTGTCAAGGCTATCAACTTGAGATCAGGTAAGCAATTAGCTAGTTCTTTACCTATGGCTGATGATGATGTTATTGTGCAGGATTAGCCAGCGAGGAAGGACTAGAGCTTGAGGTTACAGAGCCTGTATGACCAGAGGATCAGAAAAAGAGTCTTGTGAGAGAATACCATCCTCCAATTCCATATCCTGCCAGGTTGAAGCAAGAAAAGATTGATCAACAGTTTGTTAAGTTTTTGGATTTATTTAAGCAGTTGAAGATTAATTTACCTTTTGTTGAGGCTATATTGCGGATGCCCAGGTATGTGAGGTTCCTAAAAGAGATTCTAAGAAAAAAGAAGAAGCTGGAGGACTTAAGACTTGTGACACTAAATGAGGAATGCTCAGCCATTCTTCAAAACAACTTGCTAGTAAAGAGGCGCGATTTAGGGAGCTTCACTGTTCCTTGTATTATTGGTGATTTGCATATTAGTGATGCTTTAGCTGATTTAGGAGCTGGCATCAATCTAATGCCTAGCAGTTTGTTTGAGAGATTAGGTTTAAGTAAGCCTAAACCTACTAGGATGAGCATACAGTTAGCATATAGGACTATGAAATATACTAGGGTAATAGTTAAAGATGTACTTGTTAAGGTAGACAAGTTTATATTTCCCGTTGATTTTATTATTATGGATATGGAGGGTGAGAGTAGCGTGCCTCTAATTCTAGGTAAACCTTTCCTTGCGACATCTAGGGCTGCTATAGATGTGTGTGATGGGAAGTTACAGCTTAGAGTAGGTGACGAGACTATTACCTTTGACCTTAACACTTCTATGAGACATTCACTTGACCATGATGATACTCTATATTTTATGGATGTTCTGGATGATATTCTGGAGTCTCAATTGCAGGAGATATTACTTGATGGTCCTTTACAGGTAGCATTACAGGCTAAAGATGATGAGGAGTTGTCCAACGAGGATGTATCGGAAAACTTGCTTGTTTGCCGGCTAGTGAGCCCAACAAGTCTGCTAACCATTTTGTTGATATTGATAGGTCAGGGGTGCAGAAATTGAGACCTTCACTTCAGGAGCCACCAGCCCTAGAGTTGAAAGAGGTGCCTAAGCACTTAACCTATACCTATCTGGATGAGGCAAAGAAGCTGCCATGATCATTGCAGCTGATTTGACTCTTGAGGAGAGGGAGATGACTTTGGCTTCTCTTAGGAAGTATCCCGAGGCCTTTGCATACAAGATTGTAGACATTCCTGGAATCAAGCAAAACTATTGTTTGCAAAAGATCCTGATGGAGGATAGTTAAGAAGGAGCTAATTAAACTTCTACATGCAGGTTTGATTTACCCTATTTCTAACAGCTCTTAAGTTAGTCATGTGCAGGTTGTTCCCAAGAAGGGAGGCGTGATGGTGGTCAAGAATGAGAAGGATGAACCGATACCGACTAAGACAGTAACTGGTTTCCGAGTTTGCATTGATTACAGGAGGCTTAATGATGCAACTCAGAGGGACCATTTTCCCCTTCCTTTTATTGAGCAGATGTTAGAGCACTTATCAGGGCATATATTGTATTGCTTTCTTGATGGTTTTTCAGGTTATTTTCAGATTTTCATTGCACCTAAGGACCAAGAGAAAACCACCTTCACTTGCCCCTATGGTACATTCACTTACAAGAGGATGCCATTCAATTTGTGCAATGTACCTGCTACTTTCTAGAGGTGTATGATGGCGATCTTCCATGACATGATTGAAGAGTCCATGGAGGTGTTCATGGGTGATTTTCGATATTTGGTAACTCTTTCTCCCATTATATGCTTAACTTAGAGCGTATGCTTGCGCGCTGTGTATAAACTAACCTTGTGCTGAATTGGGAAAAGTGTCATTTTATAGTGAGAAAGGGTATTGTGCTAGGGCATAAGATTTCACATGTAGGGATGGAGGTAGATAAAGCTAAGGTAAAGACCATTACTAAGTTACCACCCCCTAGCTCGGTTAAGGTTGTTATGAGTTTCCTTGGTCATATAGGTTTTTATAGAAGGTTCATTAAGGACTTTTCTAAGATTGGTAGACCTTTGACTCAATTGCTTGTAAAAGATGTTCCATTTACATTTTTTGATGACTGTTTGTAGGCTTTGAGTTACTTAAAGAGAAGCTAACTACAGCCCTTATTATGGTTTCACCTAATTGGGAGCTGCTTTTTGAGCTAATATGTCATGCTAGTGATTTTGCAGTTGGAGCTGTTTTAGGACAGAGGATTGACAATAAGTTCCAACCAATTTATTATGCTAGTAAGAGATTGATAGATGCCCAAGAGCACTATACCACTACTGAGAAGGAGTTGCTTGCTGTGGTATACGCTTTTGACAAGTTTCACTCATACTTGGTGCTATCCAAGACCATGGTCTACATGGATCATTAGGCATTGAGGTACTTGTTTGTAAAGCATGATGCTAAGCCGCGACTCATTTGTTGGGTTTTGCTTTTGTAAGAATTTGACAATGAGATCAAGGATAAGAAGGGTGCGGAGAACTTGGCCGCAGATCACCTTTCGAGATTGGAGAACCCAAGCCTAGATGCACTTGATGAGAGGGCGATTGATGATAGCTTTTCGGATGAGAACTTATGCTCTATTCAGGTATCTTTGGATGTCCCTTGGCTTTTTGATTTTGCAAATTACTTGATTGTAAAGGTCTTACCAAAGGGTATGACATTTCAGCAAAAGAAGAAATTCTTTTCTAATTTGAAGTACTACATTTGGGAAGACCCTTTTCTGTTTTGAGTTTGTGTAGACCAGGTGATTCGGCGATGCGTGTTTGGGGAGGAGATCCTCCAGATTTTGAGGCATTGCCATGAGGGACCAACAAGAGATCATCAAGCAACGAACCACATTGCTAGGAAGGTTCTTGATACTGGGTTCTATTTGCCCACCATCTTTCGGGATGCTAGAGAACAACTCTTGTAGTCCCAAATTTTATGAGTCAGCTTAACACAAACAAGAGGAAATTTGTCTGGGCCTATATAATAATATTCTGAATCAAATTTTTTCATTATATGCGGCCGAAACATCAAAATGCTCGTGTTGCTACTTGATAAGTTCCCAAAGTTCTGAAAGAATCAATAACTTGATTTCCCGCAAGTTATTACACTGAAATAATAAGCTAACTTGCCCCAATTAGCATACAGTTTTTATACTTTGAAGCCCTCATTCCATAAAAAAGAAACTAAAAGATAAATTTGAATAAATAAATAAATAAAGATGAATAAACTAAAGTTAAATCAAGAACCATAGAGTAGTTGACTGGGCAATAACTCTCATGATCCCAAGTTTCATGAGCCAACTTAACAAAAATAAGGGAAGATTAGCATGGGCCTATGGTGGTCGCTAAGTCAAGCAAGACTATGACCTAAGGCAGTGTACCTATCAGTGAAGTATAGCTATCGGTGAAGTATAGCTAACAAAAAATGGCGTTGATGAATAATTCCTAAATTAACTAATAGCTACTCTAATTGTTGTCTAACTACGTCTACTAGGGAATGATTAATTCAAGTAAAGGAATAACCCCTTGAGAATTCTTGTCTCTAGGGAATGGAAACTAAAGGTGGAATTGATTGATTGAATTCAATTTCTGTGGGAAAATCTGATAAGCTACTTATGCAACCTACACCTAAGACAGTGAACCTATCGATGCGGTCTAGCACTAGTGAGTATCATGTTTCTTTCGAGTAATCCAAGCGAGAGTGTGCACATTTTGATGTTTGGGACACATATAATTATTTAATTTGGCCCGAAGTGTTATTACATAGACCTATAGGGATTTTTATTATTTTTTATTAAGTCGGCTCATAAAACTTGAGGCCGTGAGAGTTTTTGGCTAGTCAACTACTCTCTAATTCTTGATTTAACTTTAGTTTATTCATCTTTATTATTTATTTATTCATATTTAGCTTCTAGTTCTTTCTTCTTATGGATGAGGGCTTTTGGACTATGAAAGCCGCATGCAACCAAATATTTGAGGTTATTGAGCATATTATTTTAGTTTCTTACCTTGGGGAGAAATAAGTTATAGGTTCTTTTAAGCCTTTACGGACTTATGAAGACTAGTGTGGGCATACCTAGTAATACCCCGACCCAAATGACATAATTATATGCGTTGCAAACATCAAAATTTATGCATTCCTCTTGGATTAATCGAAAGCAACATGATTTCTCTCTTATACATGTGGATGTCTCGTCCTGCTAGATCATCAAGTCACGCCCTAATGCCACTAGTTAAGCTTGTCAATTGCATTCCTATGATTTCTTATGCCAATCCTTGTGTCATCAAGAGTCCTCATGCCTAGAGGAGCACGAAATGATGGAGATCCTAATGGTGCAAATCCAGAATTCAAATATTGGGGCATGCCTCGATTCTCAGCATTGCCTCTTTCCTCCAAAACATTCATCCGCATTCATTCTGAGAATGATATCAATACTCGATCAACTAATTTTCTTTCTTCGCATTTGTCCAAGCATTGTATCGATGCTTATGATTGCTGCTTCCATGCACTTTCAATCAACACTCGTATTTATGCTCCCTAAATAAAACCAAAACGTCAAACTAGACAGAGATTAGATTTAGTGGAATAAAAGAAACAAACAAAATGAGAGCATAGGTGGGATTTCATATTTGATAAGGAAAGAAATCATATTTTCTTTATTCTCTTCCATAGGGCTAAGCGAAAGGATCAAATTGAATTGACTTAAACATAAAGGTCTGTAAAGAACACAAAAGAAAGGAAGGACGTAAGCGATAAGTCTACATTCGCTAGAATGAGTCTTGATAAGTCCACAAAGTTCTTGAAAGAACCCATATCTTGAAAGAACCCACAAAGTAGAAAACTCAAATAATATGCTCACTACTCTCAAGTATTTGGTTCCATGGGATTTTTGTAGAATGCAGTGGTCGGAACCTATGTAGCACAAGGAATCCTAATGATGCAAATCTTACTTGGACAAGGAATCTTATTTCAACAAGGAGTCCTAATTCCACTAGGAATCCTAATCCAATAAGGAATCCTGATGATATTAGGAGTTCAAGTGACAAAAGGTAGTCAACAACTCTTGTAGTCCTAAATTTTATGAGCCAGCTTAACAAAAACAAATGGAAATTCATGTGGGCCTAACTAATAATACTTCAACCGAAATTACTTCATTATATGCATCTCAAACATCAAAATGCTTGCATTGCCACTTGTATTACACTTGGATGAATAAAAAACAACATGATTTATCCCTTGCGCGCGTGGATTTACATCTCGTCTTGCTTAATCATCCGGCCTAAGTTCCAATGCTAGCGATCTGACTTATCAATTGAGTTCCCATGATTCCTTATGCCAATCCTTATGTCATCAAAAGTCATCGTGTCTCGAGCAACAAGGAACAATGGAAATCCCAATTGTACCAGTCCTGAATTAGAATATTTGGGCTCGACTTGATTCTCTGCATTCCCTCTTTCCTTCAAAAGATTCGTGTAAAAACATTCAAAGAATGATATCAATACTCAATTAACTAATTTTCTCTCTTCGCATTCGTCCAAGACTTAGAGCAATGCCTATGATTGCTGCTTCCACGTGCTTTCACTCAATACTCGAGTTTATGGTCCCTAAATAAAGTCACAAGTCCTTTGTTCTTTTCCATACAATTAATCTTAAGGATCAAATCGAATAGATTTAAAGACAAGTGTAGACAAAGAATAAAAGAAAGGAAGGACATGAGCGATAAGTTTGGGGCCAGAGTATTATTTGGTACACGCACGCAAATTTCACCTTGTTTTCATTATGGAATTATAGGAGCGCAATTGACAAGCTTGACCAGTGGCATTAAGGCGTGACTTGATGATCAAGCAGCACCAGATGCAAATCTATTCACGTAAGGGAGAAATCATGCTGCTTTCGATTAACATAAGTGAGAATGCAAGCATTTTGATGTTTAAGAGGCATAAAATAAAGAGAATTGGGTCGGAGTGTTATTAGGTACGCTCACGTTAATTTCTCCTTATTTTCATTTAGAAATCATGGGAACATAATTGACAAGCTTCACTGGTGGCATTGGAGCGCGACTTGATGATCAAGCAGAATAAAACACAAATACAAGCGCATCACGGAGAAATCATGTTCCTTTTAATTAATCGGGCGGGGAATGCACACAGTTTGGGATGCATATAACGATGTAATTCTAGCCAGGAGTATTATTAGGTAGGCCCATAGGAATATCTCCTATTTTATTAAGTTGGCTCATAAAACTTGAGACTGCGAAATTGTTGGCTAGTCAACTCCTGGGTTCTTGATTTGACTTTAGTTTATTCATCTTACTAAATTTATTTATTCATATTTAGCTCCTAGTTTCTTCTTCCCGTGGAGTGAGGGCTTTTCACTATGAAAACCGCATGCATACGAATATTTGAGTCTAGTGAGTATATTATTTTAGTTTTCTACCATGTGGAGAAATAAGTTTGGGTTCTTTCAAGACCTTTGCCGGACCTATGAAGACTTGCACTAGCGAACCTAGTCTTATTTCTCAATCCTTCCTTTCTTTTGTATTCTTTCTCTACCCTTGAGTTTAACTCAATTTGATTTGATCCTCACGGTTAGCCATGAAAGAGAATAAAGACCTTGTGATTTCTTTTCTATCGAATATAAAATCCTACCTATGTTCTCATTTCTTTCCTTAGAGGAACAAGGAAGGATGAAGATGCCAATGGTGCAAATTCTGAATTGGAATATTTGGGAGTGCCTCGTTTCTCATCGTTCCTTGTTTCTACTAAAAGATTTGTTTGTGATCATTCCAAGAATGATATCAATACATGATCAACTAATTTTCTTTCTCTACATATGGGAGAAACCATATTCCTCTCAATTAATACAATTGGGAATGCAAATATTTTGATCTTTGGACACATATAATGATGCAATTTGCGTCGGAGTGTAATTAGGTAGGCCCAAATGAATTCTCATTTATTTTCATTAAGCTGGCTCATAAAATTTGAGACTACGAGAGTTGTTGGCCACTCAACTCCTCTCTGGTTTTGATTTGACTTTATTTATTCATCTTTCTTTATTTATTTATTCATATTTAGCTTTTAGTTTTCTCTGCTTATGGAATGAGGGCTTTTGCACTATGAGAACTGCATGCAACCAAATATTTTAGGCTAGTGAGCATATTATTTTAGTTTTCTACTTTGTAGAGAATTAAGTTATGGGTTCTTCCAAAAGAATAAAGAACTTGTAATTTCTTTTCTTATCGAATGTAAAATCCTACCTATTTTCTTAGTGTTCATTTCTTTTGTTTGTCTGTTTCTAATCTATATCTTGTATGATTATTTGGTTTTATTTAGCGAGCAAAAATAGGATTGTTGACTTAAAGCCTGCGGAAGCGACTATCATAGAAACCGATCTATTGCTTGGATAAATGAGAAGAAAGAAAATCAGTTGATCGAGTATTTATACCATTCTTTAAATGATTACGCATTTAATCTTTTGTAAGAGAGAGGAACAATGTGAATCAAGGCATTGCCAAATATTCCAATTTAGGATTTACACCATTGGGATCCCCATCATTCCATGTTTCCATAGGCACAAGGACTCCCTGATGACACTAGGATTGGCATAAGGGATCAACGAAACATAATTGACAAGCTTAATCGGGTGGCATTGGGGCTTAGTTTGATAATCAAGTAAGACGAGACGTAAACCCATTCGTGAAACGGAGAAATCATGCTGCTTTCAATTAATCCAAGCATAATTGTCAAGGCAGTATTAGTTTCTTTTCACTCTGGAGCCATAGTCAGGACAATATTAGTTTCTTTTTCCTTTTCATTTCTTATATTTTGTACACTGAGGATGAGTGTTTCCTTTAAGTGTAGGGTGGTGATATTTATATACACTTTTTTTCATATTTTTATTGTTTTGTATATGAAATTCAGATCCTTTTCTAGTGTATATATCGCATTTCATTTATCCCATCTCAGTAAATTGTTTATTCTTCGTGCAATTTTTTGTAAAATTTTGAAAATTTTTCACTTTGTTTCGATGCTCTTACTGTTGACTTGCTTTTGAAATCCTATTTATGTCCATGTGATCGGGTAAAACCGATAGTGTTGAGTTTTGGGGAAGAATGTAAGATAATTAGTTTGAGTTTTGCACTAAGTTGCTTTGGTTTATTTAATTATGTTTTGATGACTTTTGTTTGGAACCTACTCAAAAGCACAGTTGTGAGAAATTGAGCCTAAATTGTAAGCATACACTTTATATGCTTGTATTTATTTCTTGTTGAGACCGCCAATGACCCTTTTACTTTTAGAACTTGCTCAGAATGCTTATGAAGGCCACAAGGAGAGTTTAACACTTTAGTATGATAAAGGCCCTTAGGTTTTTCATTCTAGCCAAATAGCCTTCATTCGTTTATTGATTTTGTAGATAACCCCTTCTTTCACCATTTTTTTTAACATATTCCATTACCACTTAGTTTTATTCTGCTTTGGGTTATGATTTTGCATATGAGTTGTTTTTATTGGGAATTTTTGTCTTGGGAATAGTGTGGAATCTTGTAGCAACTCTCTTCAATCCAAAAGATATTCACTCTATTATGTGAATGTTCTTCCCTTATGAAAAAAAAGAGAAAAAAAAAGAAGAAAAAAATAATAATAAGAAGAATAAGAGGGAAGGGTGATGAGAAGAAAGGAAGTAAGTGAGCTAATTGTTTAATTGCTTTTCAGAGTTTACATTTTGACTTGATTCCTATTTCCCACCTTAGACTACTATCCATTGTTTACCCCTTGTGATTATTGTGACTTGTCTGCAGGTCATGTATTTCATTGCAGAACACCATAGGTTCAACTTTGACCAAATTTAGCTACCCTTGCCTAATCCTCATTACAACCCTTATAAAGACCTCTTGACATGGTTGTTGACTCTCCATAAGTGGTAGGAGTAGGATTTAAGAGCAAGCATACAGTAAGTAAGGCAATAGTTGATGCATTGAGTGATTAAACACTACCCTTTAAACATTTTGAGTGATTTAGAGTGAATCTGGTGAGGAGTTGGTTCTGAATAATTTTGTTGAGATGATTTTATGAATTATTGGCATCTTGGTTGTGATACTTGAATTGATTGCTTCGTTTCTTTTTGTTTGACTTACGCTTGTTAAGGACATGTGCAGGAGCTCTCTAGCTTGTCTGTCAGTTTAAGTGTTGTTCCTTAGTGGTTTGTTTTCCTTATTTTACTTTTGATTGCTTGAGGACAAGCAATGAGCTAAGTGTCGGGTTATCTGATGTGCGTAAAATACACACATCTAAATGAGGTTTTTAAGATTGGTTTTATGGACATTTGGATGTGAATTGGTCCCAACACTCACCCCGCAAGGCCCCGTTTGTGTGCACTAGGTCCAAAAGAAGTCAAAGAATGATAAAGGGAAGAATTGGAGCATAATTGGACGCCGGTCAAACAAGCTAATATGCACGAGGAAGCCGAACATGGCCGTGTTGGTTTCAACACTAGCCGTGTTCCCAACACGGCCGTGTTGGGTGCATCAAACATCAAAGGAAAAGAAGTTTTTAGGGAGTACGGCCATAGAGAGTAACACAGGCATAAACACCAGCCGTGTTGGGAACACGGGCATCAACACGGCCATGTTGGCTACGTATGCGGGAATTAATTAAAAGAAAGAAGAGAGGAAAGAAGAAAGGAGAGCGGGGGAGAATGTCCCAAACCCTAATATTTCTCTCTCTAAGGGGTTTTTTGAGCTGGAACTAAGGGAAAAGGAGACTTGGATCAAGGTTTCAATCAGATTCCCTTCAAGGATTGAAGATTGGGCGAGGTTCATTGATTGGTTTTCAAATCGAGCAAAGGAACAAGAATCAATTCAATTCGAGCAAGAGAATTGGAGTTGTTTACTCTCATGCAAGGGTGTATTCGGGTTTCTCTACCTTTACTCATTTTTGTAATTGAATTCTTGTGGGTTTTGATAATAAACATGATTAGCTAGATTGATTAAATCCATTAGGATTTCTTTACTATGTTGGCTTAATGTTATATTGTTGGATTGTTTGAGTTGGTTTTATATTCTTCTTGCTTTCAGTATTAATAAGATAATGCATTATTCATGAGACATTGTGAATTGTGGTGTTTAGATTGCTTTACGTGATTGAGAAGTCCATTTGGCAATTGAAATTTTGAATAGCAAGAACTAGTTAATAATCACTTAGAGGTAAGGATAATTAACTAGCCGGATTAAGAATTAACAAATCTTAATAAAGGCGGATTAAAGCTTAATGCTAATTTAAGAATCAATCATTAGGAAGAGATTCCAACTTTAGGTTATTAAGTTTAGGAATTTGGTTATATCAAGAGAGAAATTGAATTCAGTTAAGAATTCATCCACGGGTAGCACAATTGGAGTCATCAATCCTTTATCTTTTGTTTGAATGCCAACTAGTTTAGGTTTGCTTTCTTGTCTGGGTTATTTCATTTATCCATTTACTCTTGCATCTCCCTTAGAACTTAGCTTGTAGCTATTAGTTAGTTTAGAAATTATTTATCATTCATTTTAGGTTAATATAACAAAGAGCAAAGGAGTAACTATGGGCTTTCAATTTCCCGAGGAATACGACCTTGATACTCGCCATTAGTGCTAGACTGCATCGATAGGTACACTGCCTTAGATTGTAGCTGCATAGATAGCAACCATCATCACTCACCTTCTTTGTAATCTTGAGTGCGACGTCTAAAACATTTTCTATGCCAAGCTTCACAATTCTACAAAGTGTTTCTCGCAAATCCTTATAAGAATAACATCACCTATGTTCTTATATTGTTCATTTCTTGTGTGCTTCCCTTTCTAATCTCTATCTAATATGATGGTGTAGTTTTACTTACGGTGAATAAACATGATTGCTAAGTTAAAGCGCTGGAAGCTGACAATCATAAGCACTAATCCATGCTTAAACAAATGCGAAGGAAGAAAATTAGTTGATTGATTATCGATATCATTCTCCAACTGATCGTGGATGAATCTTCTAGAGGAAAGAGGGAACAATGAGAATCGAGGCATGCTCAAATATTTTGATTCAAGATTTGCACCATTAGCATCTCCATCATTCCTTGTTCCTTTAAGCACAAGGACTCTTGATGACATAAGGATTGGCATAAAGGAATCATGGGAATGCAATTGACAAGCTTAACCTAGGTGGCATTGGAGCTTAGCTTAATAATCAAGCAGGACGAGACATAAATCCATGCTTGTAAGGGTGAAATCATGTTCTTTTCAATTAATTTAAGTGTAGGTAGGCCTATGCGAATATTCTCTTATTTTTGTTAAGTTGGCTCATGAAATTTGGGATAATGAGAGTTTTTAACTAATCAACTGCTCTCTAGTTCTTGATTTGACTTTAGTTTATTCATCTTTCTTTATTTATTTATTCAAATTTATCTTCTAGTTTCTTTTTCTTATGAAATGAAGGCTTCAAACTATAAAAGCTACATGCACCTGAATACTTGAGGCAAGTTAGCATATTATTTAAGTGTTCTACCTTAAGTAGAAATCAAGTTATGGATTCTTCTAAGAACTTTAGGAACTTATTAACACTTGCACTAGTGAACATAGATAAATCGCTCACGTCCTTTCATTCTTTTATGTTCTTTATCCGCCCTTGTGACATGGAACCTCTATGAATAAGCTTGAGAATCCCTTTTGAATTCGCGACATCCAACACATTAACATGAAAACCCTAAGAATCAATTGGATTCAACCCCTAAGAAAGGTTAGAAAACATATTTCTTAAAAGATGATCAAGAATTAGAATTTAGAAAACTTGTTCCTAAATCCCATAAAACCCTAATTTACATAAGTCATATAAATGGGCTACATAACATAAGCCAAGTTAGGCCCAAAGTTTTCATATGCTCCAGTTCAGCTTCTTTAGTCTTTTTAAGCCCAATTAGATTCATTCAAGCCCAATAAATTGAATTAGAATAATGAGTCTTCAACTTAAATCCAATTCTTCACGCCTTGATGTGTCCTTAGCCCAAATGTCTTGGATAAGCTCATTGACTTGTACTTTGGATCGAACTAGGACTCCTAATTGAATTAGGATTCCTTCGTTGCTTAAACTCCTAATATCATCTTTGCAGGATTGAGATTCCTAGTTGAGTCAAGACTCCTTATTAGATTCAGATTCCTTGAGTTAGTAGGATTTGCATCATCAAGACTCCTTGTTAGAGTAGGATTCGTTATGCTAGTTGGTTCATATCACCTTATGTTTAAATGAATTCGATTTGATCCTTACACTTAGTTGTATAAAAGAGAACAAAGAACTTGTGATTTCTTTCCTTATCGCATTCGAAATTTTAGCTATTTAGTTTGTTTTGTGCCTCTCTTTCTAATCTCTATCTAGCATGATAGTTTTATTTTATTTAGGGAGCATAAACATGAGTGTTGAGTGAAAAAGCTCATGGAAGTGGAAATCATAGGCCCCTATCCAATGCTTGGACAAATACGAAGAAAGAAAATTAGTTAATCATGTATTGATATCATTCTCAAATGATTACGGACGAATCTTCTAGAGGAAAAAGCAAACAATGAGAATTGAGGCATGCCCAATATTTCGATTTAGGATTTTGCACCATTGGTATCTCCATCATTCCTTGTTCCTCTAGGCACGATAACTTCTATTGTCATCAGGATTGGCGTAAAGAATCATGAGAACTCAATCGACAAGGTTGACTGGTGGCATTAGGGCTTAGCTTGATGATCAAGTAGGACGAGACGTGAAATCCACGCGTAAGGGAGAAATCATATTTTCTTTATTAATCCAAGTGTAATAAAAGCGACAATGCGAGCATTTTGATGTTCATGACACATATAATGAAGTAATTTAGGTTAGAGTATTATTAGGTAGGCCTAGGCAAATTTTTCCTTATTTTTTAAGCTAGCTCATAAATTTGAACTGAAAGAGTTGTTGACCAGTCAACTACTCTCTCATATTATAAAAATCGCATGCAACTGAATACTTGAGGGTAGTGAGCATATTATTTGAGTTTTCTACCTTGTAGAAAATCAAGATATGCGCTCTTTCAAAAACTTTGTGGACTTATCAAGACTCGCTTTAGCGAACATAGACTTATCACTTATGTCCTTCATTTCTTTTATGTTTTTATGGATCCTTATGTTTAAGTAAATTTGATTTGATTCTTTTGCTTAACTGTATGGAAGACAATAAAGAACTTGTGATTTCTTTCCTTATCGGATATGAAATCCCACATAAGTTTTCATTTTGTTCTTTTCTTTTATTCCAATCGCGGTCTAATTTTTGTCTAGTTTGGTGGTTTGCTTTTATTTAACGAGCATAAATATGAGTGTTGATTGGAAGCGGATGGAAGCGACAATCATAAGCATCGATTCAATGCTTGGACAAATGCGAATAAATCAAATTAATTGATTGAGTATTGATATCATTCTCGGAATGAGCGGAATGAAATTTAGGAAAGAGGGAACATCGAGAATCGAGGCACGCCCCACTATTCCAATTCATGATTTGCACCACTAGGATCTCTATCATTCCATGTTCCTCTAGGCATAAGGACTCCTAAGACACAAGGTTTGGCATAAGGAATCATGAGATGCAATTGACAAGCTTGATTGGTGGCTTGGGGTGTGACTTAATGATCTAGCAGATGAGACACAAATCCACACGCATAAGGCATGTTGCTTTTGATTAATCCAACTGGGAATGTGCATGTTTTGATGCTTAGAACGCAAAAAATTATATAAATTGGGTTGGGGTGTTATTAGGTAAGCCCACATGAATTTTTCCTTATTTTTGTTATTCGGAATAGAAAATTTGGGATCATGAGAGTTGTTGACCGAGTGAACTTCTCTTTGTCTAGTATGATGATTTGATTTTATTTGGGGAGCATAAACACCACTATTAAGAGAAAGCGCATGGAAGCGACAATTATAGGCACTAATCCAATGCTTGGACGAATGCCAAGAAAGAAAATTAGTTTATCAAGTATTGTTTTATTTTATTTTATTATGTTCTATCTATCCTTTACTTAACTGTTTTATTTTGATTCTGTCCTTTTGAATACTACATGACTTGTTTGCAATTTGAGTTTGTGAGTTCAACTAAAGACTAAAAGTAAGGGTTAAGAGTGGTAAAAGGCAAGAATAGTGAGTACAAAAGAGGGAAGAGCTAAATTTTATGAAATATGAGTGTTTTAACTATTTTTTAGTGTAAACACGCAAGGGAGTGGGTGAGATTTTGTTTTGATCTTTATTTTGCCGATTTGAATCATGTCCTAAAGCAAGGATAAAGGGATCTCAGATGTTGAGCCATGGAAGGTGGATCTTAGACCCTATATGAAATCAATTCAAGGGACCTTAGAATGCCTAAATCTAAGCTTTGACAACATGTATGAAAGACTTGAGCGAGTGGAGTCCAATTCTCAAAGAAGGCAACCTAGGCACTTCAATAGCAATCAAAGGAGGCTAGGGCTTACGGATCATAATGATTACTATGAGGATGACTATGAAGAAGAGGGGCAAGGTTCTAACTTGGATTGGGACAGATTTAGGAGAGGTTATGGAGGACGAGATGAAAGAGGACCTAGAAGGTAAGATGGAAACTTGGGAATATGAAAATGAAAATCCCTATATTTCCAAGGCAAGAATGACCAAGACCTTTATTTTAAATGGGAAGAAAAGGTTGTACTAGTATTTGATTGCCATGATTATTCAAGAGAAGAAGGTGAAGCCACCGCAGTTTAGTTCACTAATTATACCGTGGTTTGGTGGGACCGACTTGTGCTTTCAAGGCGACCGAAATAGTGAAGGGCCAATTTCCATATGGGAGGAGATGAAAAGGGTCATGAATAAGAGGTTTGTTCCTTCTCACTATTATAGAGAATTGTATAAGAAATTACAAAGTCTTGTGGAGGGATCTAAGAGTGTGGAGGACTACCACAAAGAGATGGAAATAGCCATGATTAGGGCTAATGTGGAAGAGGATAGAGAGGCTACTATGGCTCGATTCTTACATGGTTTAAACTGAAATATTGCTAATATGATTGAATTGCACTATTATGTGGAACTTTAAGATATGGGACATATGGCCACTAAATGGAAAGGCAACTCAAGAATCAAAGCAACTCCAACAGATTCAATTGGGCTTCTATATCCATATGGAAACTGAATTGGAAGAAGGAAGAAGTCAAAGAAAGGTCAACATATGAAAAAAGCCAAAGGATTCAAAGCAGTTCACTATAAAAACTTCCAGCAAGGCCAGGAACACCTAATTCAAGGACAAGGGACATCAAATTCTTTTGGTGGTTGGGGTTAGGACACAAAGCTTCTCAATTACTAACAAAAGAGCCTTGATCTTGAAGGATGATGGTGGAGTGGAGACCGAGAATAAGGAAGAGGAAGATATGCCGCCACTTGAGGATTCAAGTGATATTGAGATGCCGGTAAGTGAAGAGATGTTATTGGCACGAAGAGCCTTGAGTGCACATGCCAAAGTAGATGAGACATTAAATTTTCATTTCATACATGTAGATGCCATGTAAATAAAAAAATTATGTACTATGATTATTGATGGGGTAGTTGTACAAATGTTGCTGGTGTTGAGTTAGTTGAAAAGCTTGACTTTTCTACTTTAGCACATCCTAGACCTTACAAATTGCAATGGATAAATGATTATGGAGAGATTAAGGTGACTAAACAAGTTTTAGTGTCTTTCTCTATTAGGCGTTATAAGGGTGAGGTCTTATGTGATGCCGCATTCTATACATCCCGGTCATGTTCTTTTTAGGCCCTTAGCAATATGATAGGAGAGTAGTTCATGATGGATACACTAACTGGAGTTCTTTTGTAATGAATGGAAAGCCTATTACTCTTGTTCCTTTGACACCTAAAGAGTTGTATGATGATGAAATGCGCATGAAAGAGTGAAAAAAGAAATAATCAAAAGTGAAAAAAGTGAAGGCCGAAAGTTTTTTTTTTTTTTTTAAAGTGAGTGAAAAGGTAGGTTCAATTAAGAGTGAAAAGAAAGAGGGTATGCACATGAGTAAAAATAAAGAGAAAAAAGTGAGCTTTTATGCGAGGGAGAGTGAGATCAAGAGAGCTTTTTATTCCAATCAGCCTATGATTGTACTTTTGTGAGCGGAGGCCTTTCTAAGCACTAATAATCTTGATTCTTCCCTCCCTAGTCCTATTCTTTCCTCTATAGGAATTTGGTGATGTGATTCAAGATGACCTAATGGTTTACCACTTATTAAGGAATTGAGCACCAAATTGACCTGTACCTAAAGCTTCAATTCCAAATAGACCAGCCTATAGGAGCAATCCCGAGGAGAAAAAGGAACTTGAAAAGCAAGTTTAGGAGTTAATGACCAAGGGGCATGTGAAGGAGAGCATGAGTCCATGTACGGTTCTGTGTTACTAGTACCTAAGAAGGATGGATCTTGGTGAATGTGTGTTGATTGCCATGCTATCAACAATATTACTATAAAGTATAGACATCCCATTCCTAAACTAGATGACATGTTAGATGAATTGTATGAATCTTGTATGTTTTCTAAAATAGATTTAAAGAGTGGATATCATCAAATCTCCATGAGGGAAGGGGACGAATGGAAAACCATATTCAAAACAAAATATGGGTTATATGAGTGGTTAGTTATGCCTTTGGACTAACTAATGGATTGGTTGTCTAGAAATCATGTTATAGTTGATTGTTTAACGAAGGAAGTAAAAATGGATATAGATGGGAAATAAACACTGTGTTTAAGGGTGACAGGAAAATTATGCCTACATGTTTGATTTTTCTACTACTACTGCTTTGTATTTAATGAAATCTGGGTGTGATGCTTAACTTGTGAATATGGTAGACACTATAATTGTTATTCTAGGAGTTTCAGAGTTACCGATAGTTAGAGAATTTCTAGATGTATTTCCAGAGGAATTAACGGGGTTACCACCTCAGCGAGAGGTAGATTTTGAAATTGAAACTATTTCGGAGTTGCTCCTATTTCTATAGCACCCATGAATGGCACCAATAGAGTTGCAAGAATTGAAGAAGCAACTTGAGGATTTATTGGAGAAGGGTTACATTCAACGTAGCATATCACCGTGGGGAGCTCCAACGTTGTTTGTGAAGAAAAAAGATGTAAGTATGCGACTTTGCATTGATTACAGAAAGTTGAACCACTATCAAGAACAATATCCTTTACCTCGCGTTGATGATTTGTTTGATCAACTCGGAGGGCAGCTGTAATTTCTAAAATTGACTTGAGATTTATATATTGGCAATTAAGGGTTGTAGAAACGTCTATACCTAAAAGAACATTTCTAACACGATATGGTCATTATGAATTTATTGTTATGCCATTTGGTTTGACTAACGCTCCTGCAACATTTATGTCTTTGATGAATAATATTTTCCAACTGTATCTTGATGAATTTGTGATTGTGTTTATTGATGATACTCTAATATACTCCGATAGTTTGGAAAGAGCATGAACATTATTTGAGAACAACATTAGAAATTTTGAGAGAAAAATAGCTATATGGTAAGTTTAGTATTTATGAATTTTTGATGATATTTGCATGTTGCTGATTTTTGACCCATAAACAAAGCCTCAAGATTTTGACTATAACTTGAGTTATACAAGTCCACATTTAGTGAATTTAGTGTCTAACAAAACTTTAAGATGTTATCTACAAAATTTCATGAGAAAATTCATCCATTTGATTGGTCGTTTAAGACACAACTTTTTACTGCTCTGCTGAAATGGGAATTGGAGCAACTGTATTAAAATCATCATAACTTTCTTTATATAAATGATTTTGAGGTGATTCTTATTGATACAGCTTCTAAATTGATGTAAGTATGTTCTGGAGAAGATGAGATTTTTATTATTGTATATAATCTTGGTAATTTTAAATTCAGTATGTGTAAGCTGCCTATAAAAACAAACATGCTATCATATTATCATTCATCTCATGCATCATATTAAATCAAGTATAGATGATCATTTGGCGAATTGGGATACTTTTAGGGAGATTGAGGACAAATATATATATATATATATACACACACATATATATATATATATATATTACAAAGCCATGATTTCGCTTTGGTTCAAACACAAACTCCACTCACCAAAAGGAGAAACCTTATTCCTCCAAACAGATCTTTCCAAATCCAATGCAACTATTCCAAAACTATTCAATGGAAGGATTCACTCTTCTAGAATAATGGATTCTTAAAGGTGCGATCCAACCTGAATCACCAAAGCAAATAGAGCCAAATGCAAATCTCGTAAACATAACCCAGTTTCTTGATGGGAAAGTCAAGCTTACATTCAACAGGAGATCAACCTCTTCTAGATTTTCCGATGATGATTCTTCAACCTAGACCATAGATATTGGAAGAGTATCAAAATACCTTCCGTTATTTTTGCCCCTTACAAAGAACCAACTCGCATCACAAACACAATCAAGATTTCCAACATCCGATATACCAAGCTCAAACACCATATTATAAAATGTTGATTACCAAAGCAATATCCTTAGACCTGCTTTACAATGAACCAAAAAGGATGATGATATAGAGACCATCTCACCCCCTTTCACCATCACCATCCGCAATAACCTAAAATCTAGAAGCGTAAATCAACATGATTTCAAAAGATTTTCAAATCAATAAAAAGCTTTTACATGAAGATTTCTATTCAAAGAAAAACCATTCCAAAAACTTTAGTTTTTTAAACATTTCTCTACAAGAAAAGGACAATATCCAAGAAGGATACTACCAATTTTGCATACAAAACAAAATCCAAATCAAATTTTTGATTGGTTTCGGATTTATTGCAAAGAAAATAGTATTCTTTATCCTTTCAAAGAAAAGTCATTAGTCACTTCGAGTTCTCTAAGAACCAAGTACTTGATACTCCTCAAAGTAGTAGAAATATCGTTGTTATAGATTAAGCCCAAAGCAATGAATCCAGATCTGAGCTTGAAAGTGTCAATCGAAAACCTTCCAACATCAATGATTGGGATGGCAATCCCTAGATTAACTTGGCATACTTCTAGGAATACTACCCGGATTTAGGAATAGAAAATAGAAATAATATCCTCAACCAATCTAGATTCAATGCTTCTTCCGTCTATGAATGGAATATAGATGGAATGTCCGAATACAACATTCTTGGTCTCTTACAATGAGATGACTATGGCAGCCAATGCCTACAAACCCAAAGCGATACCTCCCGATAGAGCCATAGTGGAGTTCCTTATACTGGATTTTTGGCCAACTTAAAGGATGGTGGGATTACCATCTCACCCAAACACAAAGCAGCTCCAAATCCTAGGTGCCATCCAAACCACCGGAGAAGGGACCCCCGTCTTAGATGAGCTAGGAAATCCTATCGAGGATGTCAGGTCAATCTTAATCTTGACGATTTCCTCCATTTCATAAGAGACCCATCTCTTCTAAAGATAAGAATGCCGAGCTCCTCAGCAATCTAACCCGCAAAAACTTAGCAACTTCCAAGCTTATAAAGATACTTTCCGACCAGGAGTCTTGCTTAGGAAGATTCAAACCAACCTTTCTGGAAAGAAAAATTCTTAGCTGGTTTACCTAAGATACTAGGTGAAAGGGATAGGAATACCATAAGAGAAGCCCATAATGGCCATATCCCTTATGATTTCTACACTTATGGTGAATTAGTTAGCCTTACTAAGAAAGAGGGATTAAAAATTTGCCATAACCTTAAACTCCAAAGACAACTCAAATGGGGAACGAAGAAGACTAAACAGGAGCTAGGTAGTTTTTATAACCGGTTTGAGTATAATCCCGTAGAACCTTCCCTACCTACAAAGGAAAATGCAACGAAGATTTTTCTAAACCTTTAAGAAAAAATGTTTTTCAAAAATAGGAAAGCGCCCCAAAAATGTATGGAATTTCTACAAAAGACCATCCTCTTCTAAATTTCCAAAACAAAATTCCAAAAAGATTTTAGCAAAATTACTTTGCTACAAATGTGGGAAAAGGGACACACTTCAAAGTATTACAAGTTTCTAAAAAACTTCATGAGCACCAATAGAAATAGAAATTTTGAGCAAAATTTCAACTCTTCTTGTTGATTCCTCCGAATCGAATTTTCAAATATCGAGGAAGAGTTTCAAATCGATGAAATTAAAACCTCTTCCGATTATTTTGAATCGGAATCAGATGAAATTCCAAAAATATTAATATGCTCACTACAACAAGACGCTTCTTGAAGCCAAGCTACATATTAATGACCCTCAAATCCAAAAACAAGTTTTGAAAGAAATTCTAAAACTAAAACCCTCATCCCTTCTTCTAGTAAGAACACCTATGATCTTACTATGATCTTAGAAAAAGGGAAAAAAGCTAAAAAACCCTCTCCTACTATCCAAGAACTTCAAAAAGAAATTAAAACCATCAAAGCCGAAATGAAAGAGTTGAAAGAAAAGCAACAAAATGATTTTGTTTTGCTCCAAAGCTTGATTCTTAAACAAAATAGTGATTCGGATTCTAAGAAGAAAATGATTTTCAAAACCTTGAGGTTTTGGAAAATGTCCCAGAAAACTTCATTAATGTTTTAAAAGAAATAACCTCAAGAAAATATCTCGATTCAAATAAAACTCATTTTCCCTGGTGATTTCCGGGATAGAAACTATAGCTTTGTTTGATATGGAGGAGACCTCAACCGATCAATTATGAGCTAGTTCCTAAAAGATATCATCAAGAAACAAAAGAAAGGCTCACCTCCTACCAATAGTTCAAAGATCGGAATTATGGGAAAATTGAAGTCGCAATTCTAAACAAGAATATTGCTCTAAAAATATTTTATTCTTACAAAGGATTTATATGTAAACTGTTATTTTGGGAACCCTTTTATCAATTTAATTACTCCTTTCAAAGTGATGTGCGTAAATACACACATCTAAATGAGGTTTTTCAGATTGATTTTATGGACATTTGGATGTGAATTGGTCCCAACACTCACCCTATGCATTTGTTTGTGTGCTTTAGGTCCAAAAGAAGTCAAAGAGTGATAAAGGGAAGAATTGGACGCCAAAGTTGTCGAAATAAGTCGAGTTTATGCATCCCTAATCCGAACATGGCCGCTTGGTTTCAACATCGGCCGCAGAACACGCACCAACACGGTGTTGGTGCATCAAACATCAAAGAAAAAGAAGGTTTTAGGAGCACGGCCACAGAGAGTAACACGGCATCAACACCAGCCCATGGGGAACACCCGCGGCTGGTGGTAGCGAGGAATTAGTTAAAAGAAAGAAGAGAGGAAAGAAAAAGGAGAAGTGGGGAGAACGTCCCAAACCCTAATTTTCTCTCTCTAAGTGTTTTCCGAAATGAACCAAGGAAAAGGAGACTTGGATCAAGGTTTCAATCGGATTCCCTTGAAGGATCGGGAAGATTGGGCGAGGTTTTTGATTGATTTCAAATCGAGCAAGAGGAACAAGAATCGATTCAATTGGAACAAAAGGATTCAAATGTTTAGTCTCATCCAAGGGTGTAATTCCGGGCTTTCTACCTTTGCTTATTGTTGTAATTGAATTCTCCGTATTTTGAGAATGAACATGATTAGCTAGATTGATTAAATCCACTGGGATTTCTTTACTATGTTGGCTTGATATTATATTGTTGGATTGTTTGGGTTAGTTTTGTATTCTTCTTGTTTTCGTGATTAATAAGATAATCATTATTCATGAGACGTTGTGAATTGTGTGTTTAGATTGCTTTGTGTGATTGAGAAGTCCATTTGGCATTTGGAATTTTGAATAGCAAGAACGTTAATAATCACTTAGAGATAAGGATAATTAACTAATCGGATTAAGAATTAACAAAGCTTAATAGAGGTGGATTAAAGCGTAATGCTAATTTAAGAATCAATCAGGAAGAGATTCCAACTTTAGGTTATTAGATTTAGGAATTCAGTTATCTCGAGAGAAAACCGAATTCAATTAAGAATTCATCCACGGGTAGCATAATTAGATTCAACAATCCTTTATCTTTTGTTTGATTGCCCACTAGTTTAGGTTCCCTTGGGTTTGCTCTTGCCTTAGTTATTTTAGTTATCAATTACTCGCATCTCCCTTAGAATTTAGATTATAGCTATTAGTTAGTTTAGAAAGTATTCATCACTCATTTTAGGTTAATATAACAAAGAACAAATGAGTAACTCTAGGCTTTCACTTTCTCGAGGAATACGACCTTGATACTCCTTTCAAAGTAATTCATCGCTTTGTATCATTTTTAAAGCTAAAGATTCAAAAATTATTTTTCCTTTTTAGAAAACCCAAGAAGAGAAATCAATCTTATAAAAGCTCGCTCAATTTATAATTTTGAGATAAATGCTTTGATTAAAGGAAAACAAACCCAGCTTTTCCATCTAAAACAAGATATGAGTTTAAAAGAATCCAAAGCCAATTGCAAAATGAATTTGTCCAAAGAAAAATTTCTGATTTGCAAAAGAAAATCGAAAAAGAAGTTTGTTCGATCTTCCTAATGCTTTTGGAAAGGAAATAGCATATGGTGGTTTTACCATATGAAAAGATTTTAGTGACAAACAAATTCCTACCAAAGCCGTGCCTATCCAAATGAATGAAACCCTTGAAAGCCATTATAGAGTAGAAATAAAAGATTTAGAACAAAAGGGTTTAATTACCAAATCCAGATCCCCCTCGGTCGTGTGCAACTTTCTATGTCAACAAAAATAGTGAAATAGAAAGAGGAACTCCAAGATTGGTGATTAATTACAAACCTTTAATAAAGCTCTAAAGTGGATTAGATACCTATTCCAAACAAAAAGATCTTCTTCAAAAGCTTCATTCTACTTTTATTTTTCAAAGTTTGATATGAAATCGGATTTTGGCAAATCCATATTCATCCTAAAGATTGGTACAAAACTGACGGCATTTCCATTTGGCCAAGACGAATGGAATGTGATGCCTTTGGATTAAAAATGCTCCTTCCGAATTTCAAAAATATGAATGATTTTTTAATCCTTATTCAAAGCTTTGCATTGTTTACATCGATGATGTGCTAATCTTTCAAATTCTCTAGAGCAACATTTCTAACATTTTGAGACATTTTCTATGTTGTTAAGAAAAATGGTCTAGTTGTTTCAAAGTCCAAGGTATCTTTATTCCAAACGAAAATTAGATTTCTTGGACTACATCTCCGGAACTATCACCCCAATTGAAAGGTCTCTAGCTTTTACTTCAAAATTTCCGGATAAAATTTTGGAAAAACTCAATTGCAAAGGTTCCATGGCAATTTAAATTATGTCATGGATTTTTATCCAAATTTAAACTGCTTAGCAAACCCTTCCATGATAGATTAAAGAAAAATCCCTCGCATGGACGGATGAGCATACAAAGATTGTTCAAAGCATTAAAAGCAAGTTTCAAATTCCATGTTTACACCTAATGATCCATTTGCATTCAAAATTGTTGAAACCGATGCATCAAATTTAGGTTATGGTGGAATTCTCAAACAAGTTCAAAACAACAAAGAATGCATTGTCCAGCTTTACTTCTACACATTGAATGATACACAAAAGAATTATTCAACTATCAAAATGAAATTTTTCGATAGTATTATGCATTTCAAAATTCCAAAGTGACCTTTTAAATCAAAAATTTTTAAGGATTGATTGTAAACCGTGAAAGAAGTATTACAAAAGATGTTCAAATATAGCTACAAAATAGATTTTGTTGGATGGCAAGCCATTCTTTCCATTTTGATTTTGAAATCGAATACATACAACAGAGATTCGAGTTTAATTCTAGACTTTCTAACCAAAGAGTTCCTTCAAAAATAGGAGTGAAAATGCCAAGAAAATCGAGAGCAAAAGACAAAGAGGAAAAGCCAAGTAAAATACAAAAGTCTGCTCAAAGCCCAAAAAGGAGATTTTACCCTCCTCTTCAAAGCCTATCGAACTCGTGACCGAGATCATCCAGAAGAAATAGACAAGAGCAAAGCAGACTCGTACCTAAAAGCAATTCCAAATTTAGGAGTAGCTTGCACAGCCAACTCCCGAGTTTCTAAAGATCGTTGAAGAATATTCAAAGCAAGTACCAAGGGTTGAAGTCCAACTAGAAATCTCTAAAGTCATCCTCCTCTTCAAACAAAGGTAAAGGTATACTCTCTATCCCTTTTTCAAAACCCGAGATAGTAATTTTCCTTAAACCTATCTCGAGCTCTCAAAGTATTTCAAGCCTAACTCATAAGAAATAGTTATGTCACCCCTTTCAAAACCAATGAATATGTAGAAAAGCAAAACTTTCAAAGCATTTTAACTATCGAGGAAGGATTTTTACGTAAAACCCTCCAACCTAGTTTCAAAAGTTTTTCCTCCAGATGGTACTTTAAACCCTAGAATAAATCAAAACCCCAATCTTACTACCGCCTATCCTTGAAGTAATTAGTTCTGCAAAATTCAAACACTTCAAAAGCATAAAGACCACAAAGACCCAAAGTATATTCCACATGCACCATTCAAAGAATCCTTCACCCTTCCGGGATTGGGAATGGATTTACACTGCCAAGATCTTTTCCAACCTCCTCCAAAGCACCTACCCTTCAAGCCTAAATACAACTTTCAACTATCGATTACCAACAAACTTTTAATACCTTTCTCTCTACAAACGAAGGACAAAGCCATTCTTGGCTTTCTACTTCGGCACAAGCATAATCCAAACTTCAAAAATCCCATATTGGTTTAAACAATTGTGGAATTATTATGGCAAGATTCTAGAAATCAATTCCATAAGTTCTCCTTTATTTAATCTATTCAAAGCACACTATAAACCCAACAAAATAGAAAGACGTTTTCCTCTCTTACCCCCTATTTTGTTCAAACTTCTTCCTCCCGTGGGTATGCGTATGGTATTTCCATTTCAACCAAGCAAAGAGATGGAGAAATCATCCCGCCCAAGATTCAAAGTTAAATGGTGGATAAATTCAACCACCAAGAAAAATTATCTCTAAAGATGGTACAAAGTTTCTTTCCAAAAATAGCTTCGCCACCTCCGAAAGAATGTACCACTTTCCGCACGTAAGTCTTTCATTATTCCAAAGCTAGCTACCAAATGTAAGGAAGAGATTTCTACAATTGATCAAACAGCTATTGAATTGTACTTTGTATTGAATATGTGAATAGTGTGTCCAAGGGCAAAGAAGTAATGAGAAGAGAGGAATAGGACTACCTTGTTATCCTATATTTTTGTAAGTATTTAATAGACTAAACTTTATGTATATCGAGTAGGAATTGCTATGTTTGATTATTTGACATGTTCTTGGTTGATTGAGTTGGTAATGAATAAATTGTTACTTAGAATTATGAATTGGATGATATTACTTGAGTTGAGACTTTGTGGAATTGAATGTGATGTGGTGAAGTTAATTGATCGGACGTATCAGTGAAGCAAAGAATTAATTGTGATCTGGGGAAAGGATGACATTCGAATTAATACGTGCGATTAGGAAAGTTGAGCCTAGCGATAGCTACCCAAGTATGTGAGATGGCGAGATTGAGCTAGGTGGATAGTCTCATCAGTGTAGCCATCGAACGTAAATTAAGTGAGCAAATGAGATTAAATCATCCAATCTCTACTTTTATGGGAATTAATATAAAATGGAATTGTTTGTTTGGTTGAAATATTGAATTGGTTGAGTTTGAAGTTATTTGTGAATTAATTGTATGATCTATGTGCTATATATAACTTTGGTAATTTTTGCCTAATATACTATTATTTAGTAAATTAAATGCTTACCGAGTCGCTAGCTCATCCCTTGCAAATATTTTTTCTTCCTAGGTTAGCGCAGTTTGTAGATAGCTTTAATGAGCATTGCTCCATTTTGCTTCGCTTAGCATTATCATGTAGGCCGAGGAGTTATATCCCTATAGGAGCATTTCGGGTACTTGTGTGTATTTAACTTATGTATATTAAGTTTGATGCTACATAAATTTATAAATATATGTTGGAATTATGTAATAATATATGTTTATAAAGTTAAAGATATTGATCTCATTAATACTAGTTTGGTAAAATTTTCACTATATTCTTTTATGAAATATTTTAGGCCATATTTAATATGGTATCAACTTAGCTTGGATTTAAAACCCTTATAATGCTATTTACAAGTTAATTACATTTTTATTTATTTAGATGTTCGAGTTTGGGCGTGATACCGCAATCATAAGCACCAATCTAATGAGCCTACACAAATGCCAAGAACAAAATTAGTTTATCGAGTATTAGTATCATTCCTCCCCATGATTGGAGATGAATCTTTAGGATGAGAAGGAATGACGAGAATTGAGACACACCTAAATATTTTAATTCAGGATTTGCACCATTGGATCTCCATCATTCCTTGTTATTTAGACCCAATAACTCCTAATAGTACAAGGATTGGTATAAGAAATTATCGAAATGTAGCTGAGGTGGCTTGACTGGTGGCATTAGGCTTAGCTTGATAATCAAGTAAGACCATGTAAATCCATACACATACACTCCAAAAAGATCATCAATCTACTTGAATGTTTCTTACACACATTCTACACAAGAACACAAAGACAAAAGCAAAATAGCTTTTAGGTTTAGCAACCAATTATCATTCAAATTCAACTTAATTCTATACATCAAAATCAGACTAGCCTTATATAGGCCTTAGAAATCCTAAATTAAATATTAAGGATTTACATCCTATCTAGAATAAATATAACCTTCTTAACTAAAAAGATAACTAAAATAAAGTCCTAATTAGGCTAAAATACATGTGTGGCCCCCTAAAATAAGCCATTATTAGAATCTCTTTAAGTCTTTCCATGTTTAGCACTTTAACTGTGGTCAAGCTAATCTTTGAAGAAAAAGGCTTAACTCTTTCATAACTGCCATACATTTTACAAGCATGAAATGCTATGGAAATAACTTCTATATAAACACATGACAATTGTGGCTTTCCATCTTGCTGTTAAAAGAAATGATTACTTAAAATACCTAAAGTCTTTCTCACACCAAAATGCTCCATCAAACCCCCACCATGTGCCTCCCTCCCAAGCAACTCCCTTAAAGAAGATTGAGGCATGCATAACTTGTTTGCTTTAAAAAGAAAATTATCATGTCTATAGAACTTGTCAAAACCCCTCTCAAATGTCCATATACATTAGCAAAATCATGGTCTAAATTATATAATTCCTCAATGAACTCAAAACCAAGTAATTTTGCATCAAGTGTAGAAAATAGAGCATACCTTCTAGATAGAGCATCGCACCTTACATTCTTTTTACCTTATTTGTACTTGATGATGTATGGAAAGGATTCAAGAAATTCCATCCATTTAGCATCCTAAGGCTTAGCTTCCTTGTTCTTTGAGATATTTCAAAGACTTGTGTTTGTGTATAATGAATTCCTTATACTAAAGATAGTATTGCCATGTCTCTAGAACTTTATGAAAGCATAAAACTCTTTGTTGAAGTTAGTAGTTTACACTTTCTCCATTTAGCTTCCCACCAAAGAACAAAATTGGTCTTCCTTCTTGCATCAAGACTCCACTAATACCTATTCCACTTGCATCACACTAAATCTCAAAAGTTTTAGTAAAGTTACAGCAAGTAAAGGTGCTAAACTAAGTTTATCTTTTAGCAAGTTAAAAACATCATCTTGTTCTTTTTCCCACTAAACCCACAATTATAAAGAAATCCTTAATGAATCTCCTATAAAAGCTAGCAAGACTATAAAAACTCCTAATATCATGCACACTAGTACGCTTCAACCACTCTCTAATTACTTTTACTTTTTCTTCATCAACATGAATTTCTTGTCATTAACAATATATCCAAGAAAAGTAAGTTCGTTAGTACAAAAGTGCATTTTTAAGATTAGCATATAATGTCTCGCTTTAACACGTGAAAGACAAGCTTTAAGTGTATTATATGCTCATCTAAAGATTTGATATACATAAGAATATCATCAAAATAAACCACTATAAACTTTCCAATGAAAGTGCATGTAACATGATTCATTAATCACATAAAAGTACTTGGAGCATTAGTTAAACCAAACAGCATGACTAACCACCATATGATTCGCTTTTTCTTTGAAAGTAGTTTCCATTCATCACTCTCACGCATTCTTATTTGATGATATCCATATTTTAAATCCACTTTAGAAAACACATAAGCACCGTAATTCATCCAATATGTCAACTAACCTAGGTATAGGATGGTGATACTTTATTATTATTTTCTTGACCTACACGACAATCAACACACATCCTCCATGAACCATCTTTCTTAGGCACTAAAATTATAGGTAGCACATGGACTCATGCTTTTACATACCCCTTCTCTCTCAGGCTCGCTTTGAATCCTTGTTAAAAATGGTTCTACCATTAAATGTTAAAAGTTGTTTAGAATGAAATAGGTAAGACACTTAAATTTGCTAAGACTAAATTCTAAACAAAGAATTAAAACTCATTAAAAGTGGTTGTTTTTACATTGATTGCAATCGATTTTGTAACTCCGAATGACAACTAATCATATGCATCTATTTTGTAACTCCAAATTATAACTAATCATGTGCATCCATTGTATAACTCTAAATGACAACTAATCATATCATAACTTAAGAAAACCTAATAAAATGAAAATAAAAAGGCCTCCAAATGAATTTGTATTAGACCTTTGAGTTCAACCCAAACTTATTGCACTAAATTGATGATTTTGGTCCCTTTTTGCAATCCTAAACCTTGGGCTAAGCCTTGTTGTGGTTGAGCACTTCAAATGTCTTTAATTGCCCAACAAAGCATCTTACATCCTTTTGGACTTGGATTTTGTCATTGGACCTCCTGAAAGCTTAAAGGACCATTTGTAGTTCTTGTCTTTGTTGCATCACCACGCCGTGTTTTACTTAAATAGGCTTTTGCCTCTAGTGAACTCGCCACCGCTTACCACTCAATCTCTACTTTGGTTCTTATAAAGGCTAAAACGATCAATTATCAAACAACCAAAATTGTAACTATTCAATAACCAACAAATTAGAATTAAAATACACATATGAAAACCAAAATAAGAAGACTAAACTAGACTTAATGAACAAGATTAAGCCTATACGTAATGAATGACACAAGAACAAAGGTAATAAAAGACTAACTAAGCTTAACAAAATGAAGAAAATAAAAGGCATAAGTTTTTTTTATTTTTTTTTGACAACCCGCTAAAACTACAGAGCCGATTGACAACAACTTTTTTTTTTGTCTTATTTTTTATCTCGGATCTTTCTCCTCTTTTCTTTTTTCAAGGCACTTGACCAAAGAATTTGGAACAAGTAAAGATGTAGAGATTTATAGCCTAAAGCTCCGATACCAAATGATACTTAACCTAACTTACATCAAAGGATTAAA